>NW_012103554.1:1193432-1195417 GCF_000951045.1 Mandrillus leucophaeus
AGAGGTGGAGTCAGTGCTTCATGGATTCATGCTGTGGCTGGAGACCATTCCTTCTCTGCCCTCATGAATGAATGAACTATTGCATGGTGGCTATTTGGAATGCAAATCTTGTTTTTTTTCTCTTTTTTTTTAGACAGAGTTTCGCTCTTGTTGCCCAAGCTGGAGTGCAATGGCTCTATCTCGACTCACTGCAACTTCTGCCTCCCGGGTTCAAGCAATTCTCCTGCCTCAGTCTCCCCAGTAGCTGGGATTACAGGCGGATGCCACAACGCCCAGCTAATTTTTGTATTGTTAGTAGAGAGGGGGTTTTACCATGTTGGTCAGGCTGGTTTCGCCCTCCTGACCTCAGGTGATTCGCCCACCTCAGCCTCCCAAAGTGTTGGGATTACAGGCGTGAGCCACTGTGCCCAGACTGGAATGCAAATCTTTGTGTCACCTGACTACTATCATCCAATGACCTTCTTACCAATTGACCTCATTCAGTGAAGGTGAGCCCACAGCTCAGAGTCAGTTTTCTTATCCTATACTCTCCACCCCAATATACTACTACCATCCTGCAAATATCTAGAAAATCCATATTTGATGGATATTTCGATGGATGACCTACCCAACATCCAGCCTCTTATTTTCTTGACTTGCTCATGGCCAGTGACCTTCACCTGCATTCACTTTAACCACTGTACAAAACAACAGAGGGCTTTGTTGTAAATGATAGAAATTGACTCTAGCAAACTTAGATCACCAATTTGAGATGTTTCTCCACCTCCTTCTTGATTTTTAAGATGGTGGTAAAATGCACATAAAATTTGCCATCTTAACCATTTTTAAATATACAGTTCAGTGGCATTAAGTGCATTCACAAAGGTGACATGAACTGCAGAGAATATGCTGCTTGCAGCTTTGATGATTGTATCAACGGTGGTAAGTCTCCTCATGTCTGCAGGAGCAGCTGCAGCTAATTATACTTACAGGGCCTATGTGCCTTTCCCGCCCTTAATTCGGGCAGTTACATGGGTAGATAATCCTATTAAAGTATATGTTAATAATAGTGCATGGGCACCAGGCCCCACGGATGATCGTGGCCCTGCCCAACCTGAGGAAGAAGGAATGATGATAAATATTTCCACAGGGTATCGTTACCCTCCTATTTGCCTAGGGAGAGCACCAGGCTGCTTAATGCCTGCAACCCAGAATTGGTTAGTAGAAGTACCTACTATCAGTGCCACCAGTGGATTTACTTATCACATGGTAAGTGGAATGTCACTCAGGCCACAGGTAAATTATTTGCAGGACCCTTCTTATCAAAGATCATTAAAGTCTAGGCCTAAGGGGAAGCCTTGCCCCAAAGAAATTTCCAAAGGATCAAAAGGCCCAGGAGTTTTAGTTGGAGAAGAATGGGTGGCTGATAGTGCAGCGATATTACAAAACGATGAATTCGGAACCATTATAGATTGCGCACCTCGAGGTCAATTCTACCGCATTTGCATAGGACAAACTCAATCGTGTCCCAGTGCACATGTGAGTCCAACTGTGAACAGTGACTTAACAGAAGGTTTAGATAAAAATAAGTACAAAACGTTAGAGTCTCTCTACCCTTGGGAATGGGATGAAAAGCGAATCTCATCACCTTGAACAAAGTTAGTCTTGTTACTGGTCCTGAGAACCTGGAACTTTGGAAGCTTACTGTGGCCTCACACCACACTAGAATTTGGTCTGGAAATCAAGCTATAAAAACAAGAGACCATAAGCCATCGTATGCTATCGACCTAAATTCCAGGCTGATAATTCCTTTGCAAAGTTGTGTAAAGCCCCCTTATATGCTAGTTGTAGGTAAAATAGTTATTAACCCAGATTCCCAAACTATAACCTGTGAAAATTGTAGATTGTTTACTTGCATTGATTCAACTTTTAATTGGCAGCATTGTATTCTAGAGCAAGAGAGGGCACGTGGATCCCTGTGTCCGCGGACCAACCGTGGGCGACTT
>NW_012103554.1:1195467-1202873 GCF_000951045.1 Mandrillus leucophaeus
ATTCGGAACCATTATAGATTGCGCACCTCGAGGTCAATTCTACCGCATTTGCATAGGACAAACTCAATCGTGTCCCAGTGCACATGTGAGTCCAACTGTGAACAGTGACTTAACAGAAGGTTTAGATAAAAATAAGTACAAAACGTTAGAGTCTCTCTACCCTTGGGAATGGGATGAAAAGCGAATCTCCACCTTGAACAAAGTTAGTCTTGTTACTGGTCCTGAGAACCTGGAACTTTGGAAGCTTACTGTGGCCTCACACCACACTAGAATTTGGTCTGGAAATCAAGCTATAAAAACAAGAGACCATAAGCCATCGTATGCTATCGACCTAAATTCCAGGCTGATAATTCCTTTGCAAAGTTGTGTAAAGCCCCCTTATATGCTAGTTGTAGGTAAAATAGTTATTAACCCAGATTCCCAAACTATAACCTGTGAAAATTGTAGATTGTTTACTTGCATTGATTCAACTTTTAATTGGCAGCATTGTATTCTAGAGCAAGAGAGGGCACGTGGATCCCTGTGTCCGCGGACCAACCGTGGGCGACTTCGCCATCCATCCATATTTTGACTGAAGTATTAAAAGGCACTCTAAATAGATCCAAAAGATTCATTTTTACTTTGATTGCAGTGATTATGGGATTAATTGCAGTCACAGCTATGGCCACTGTGGCAGGAGTTGCATTGCACTCTTCTGTTCAAACAGTACACTTTGTTAACAATTGGCAAAATATTCTACAAGATTGTGGAATTCACAACCTGGTATTGATCAAAAAGTTGGCAGATCAGATTAATGAAATTAGACAAAATGTCATTTGGATGGGAGATAGGCTCATGAGCTTGGAACATCGTTTTCAGTTACAGTGTGACTGGAATACGTCAGATTTTTTTACTACACCCCAAGCCTATAACGAGTCTGAGCATCCCTGGGACGTGGTTAGATGCCATCTACAAGGAAGAGAAGATAATCTTACTTTAGACATTTCAAAATTAAAAGAACAAATTTTTTGAGGCATCAAAAGCCCGTTTAAATTTGGTGCCAGGAACTGAGGCAATCACAGAAGCTGCTGATGGCCTCGCAAATCTTAACCCAGTCACTTGGGTTAAAACTATCAGAAGTTCCACTATTGTAAATCTCGTATTAATCCTGGTGTGCCTGTTCTGTCTGCTGTTAGTCTGCAGGTGCACCCAGCATCTCCGAAGAGACAGCGACCATCAAGAATGGGCCATGATGACGATTGCAGTTTTATCAAAAAGAAAAGGGGGAAATGTGGGGAAAAGAAAGAGATCAAATTGTTACTGTGTCTATGTAGAAAAGGAAGACATAAGAAACTCCATTTTGATCTGTACTAAG
The DNA here is from genome assembly GCF_000951045.1 of Mandrillus leucophaeus. NCBI lineage: Eukaryota > Metazoa > Chordata > Mammalia > Primates > Cercopithecidae > Mandrillus > Mandrillus leucophaeus. The sequence continues at coordinate 1,196,822 of NW_012103554.1, forward strand.
AAAAATTGTTCTGCTTTGAGATGCTGTTAATCTGTAACTTTAGCCCCAACCCTGTGCTCACAGAAACATGTGCTGTATTGAATCAAGGTTTAATGGATTTAGGGCCGTGCAGGATGTGCCTGGTTAACAATATGTTTGCAGGCAGTATGCCGGGTAAAAGTCATCACCATTCTCCATTCTCTATTAACCAGGGACACAATGCACTGCAGAAAGCCGCAGGGACCTCTGCCCAAGAAAGCCTGGGTATTGTCCAAGGTTTCCCCCGACACAGACAGCCTGAGATATGGCCTCATGGGAAAGGAAAGACGTTCCATCCCCCAGCCTGACACTCGTGAAGGGTCTGTGCTGAGGAGGAGTAGTGAAAGAGGGAGGCCTCTTTGCAGTTCAGATAAGGGGAAGATTTCCGTCTCCTGCTCGTCCCTGGGAATGAAATGTCTCAGTGTAAAGCTGACCATGAGATAGGAGAAAACCGCCCTGTGGCTGGAGGCAAGATACGCTGGCAGCAATACTGCTACGTTACTCTTTGCTACACTGAGATGTTTGTGTAAAGGGAAACATAAATCTAGCCTACATGCACATCCAGGCACAGTACCTTTCCTTGACTACTGATGATGTAATGGCTTACTAGGTGCCAAAGGAAGTTTATGGCTATCAGACAACCGCCTGCTTAGACACCAGGCACTACTCCTTGAGGGACCAGTGCTTCAAATATGAACGTGTGCAGCCCTCAACCCTGCCACTTTTCTTCCAGAGGATGGGGAACCAATCGGGCATGACTGTCAACAAATTATAGTCCAGACTTATGCTGCCTGAGATGATCTCTTAGAAGTCCCCTTAGCTAATCCTGACCCTAACCTATATACCGATGGAATTTCATTTGAGGAGAATGGGATACAAAGGGCAGGTTACGCCATAGTTAGTGATGTAACCGTACTTGAAAGTAAGCCTCTTCCCCTAGGGACCAGCACCCAGTTAGAAGAACTAGTGACACGTACCCAAGCCTTAGAACTGGGAAAGGGAAAAAGAATAAATATGTATACAGATAGAAGTATACTTATCTAATCCTACATGCCCATGCTGCAATATGGAAAGAAAGGGAGTTCCTAACCTCTGGGGGAACACCCATTAAATGCCACAAGGAAATCATGGAGTTATTGCACGCGGTGCAAAAACCCAAGGAGGTGGCAGTCTTACACTGCTGAAGCCATCAGAAAGGGGAAGGAGAGGGGAGAACAGCAGCCTAAGTGGCTAGCAGAGGCAGGCACAGACCGGCAAAAAGGAAAGAAAAAGAGAAAGTCAGAGAGAGAGACAGAGAGAGGAAGAGACAGAGACAAAGAGGGAGTCAGAAAGAGGCAAAGAAGTCAAAGAGAAAGAAAGGGAGATGGAAGTAGTAAAGAAAAAACAGTGTGCCCTATTCCTTTAAGAGCCAGGGTACATTTAAAATCTATAATTGATAATTGAAGGTCTTCTCTGTAACCCTATAACACAACAATATCACCTTGTCAGTGTAAACAAGGGCGTAACCTGAAAGCACTGAGGCCACTGACAACCCGAAGCCTTCCAATCAAAAATCCTTAACCCAGCAGGTTTCCTAACAGGGGATCTAAATCTTAATTAATTACCCATACAAAGGTCCAACCAGATCTAGGAGGAACTCCCTTCAGGACAGGAGGATAGATGGTTCCTCCCCTGGCAATTAAGGAAAAAAGACACAATGGGTATTCAGTAAATAAGGAAACTCTTGTAGAAGCAGAGTTAGGAAAATTGCCTGGCAATTGGTCTACTCAAATGTGCCAGTTGTTTGTACTCAGCCAAACCTTAAAGTACTTACAGAATCAGGAAGGAGACATCTATACCAATTGTAAGTTAATATGGGCTGAACAAGGTCTTATTAACAGCAAAGAATAATTGAAATCCCAAACTTACAAGGTTTTCAACAAAAGTAAAGTTCGCTAAAAGTGAACAGTGTAAACGTATATTATCCTAACTTCTAATCTTGTGGAAATCAGACCCTATCAGTACCCCTCAAAGCTCAAGTCTGTCAGCGCAGAGCCATACAACTAATACCTCTACTTATAGAGTTAGGGATGGCGACTGCTACAGGAACCAGAATAGCCAGTTTATCTACTTCATTATCCTACTACCACACACTCTCAAAGGATTTCTCAGACAGTTTGCAAGAAGTAACGAAATCTATCCTTACTCTAAATCCCAAATAGACTTTTTGGCAGCAGTGACTCTCCAAAACCGCTGAGGCCTAGACACCCTCACTGCTGAGAAAGGAGGACTCTGCACCTTCTTAGGGGAAGAGTGTTGTTTTTACACTAACCAGTCAGGGATAGTACAAGATGCTGCCCGGCAATACAGGAAAAAGCTTCTGAAATCAGACAACACCTTTCAAAGTCTTATACCAACCTCTGGAGTTGGGCAGCATGGCTTCTCCCCTTTCTAGGTCCCATGGCAGCCATCTTGCTGTTACACACCTGGGACCCTGTATTTTTAACCTCGTCAAATTTGTTTCCTCTAGAATCGAGGCCATCAAGCTACAGATGGTCTTAGAAATGGAACCCCAAATGAGCTCAACTAACAACTTCTACCGAGGACCCCTGGACCGAACTGCTGGCCCTTCCACTGGCCTAAAGAGTTCCTCTGGAGAACACTACAACTGCAGGGCCCCTTCTTCACCCCAATCCAGCAGGAATTAGCTAAAGCGGTCATCACCCAATTCCCAACAGCAGTTGGGGTGTCCTGTTTAGAGTGGGGATTGAAAGGTGACAAGGTGCTAGCAGCCCTCGCTTGCTCTCCACGCCTTCTCCGCCTCGGCATCTGCTCTGGCCGCGCTCCAGGAGCCCTTCAGCCCACTGCAGCACTATAAGGGTCCCTCTCCAGGGCTAGGAAAGGCCGGAGCCGGCTCCCTCTGCTCACAGGGAAGTGGGAAGAAAGAGGTGCGGGCGGGAGCTGGGGTTGTGTGTGGCCCTTGTGGGCCAGCCTGGATTCCAGGTGAGTGTGGGCTCAACAAGCCCAGCACTTGGCCCTGGCCAGCGAGTGCTGGGCTTGATCGGAGGCTGAATCCCATGTGTGGACCCCCTTTCCCTCTTTGTGGGATCGTTGGCCACAATAGCAGGTCTCCATCTCTTTCTCGCTTCCCTTCTTTTCCTCTTGATTGTCTGGGATGAGTTCCCTCTGGGCTGCTGGAATGCCCCAGCTTAGGTGCCACAAAACCCCCACAGTGAGTGCCAGTGAGAAGTGAAGCCAGCTTGGCTTCTGGGTGCATGGGTACTTGGAGAACTTTTCTGTCTAGCTAAAGGATTGTAAACGCACCAATCAGCACTCTGTAAAAATGGACCAATTAGCGCTCTGTAAAATGGACCAATCAGCGCTCTGTAAAATGGACCATTGGTGGGACATGGGTGGGGCCAAATAAGGGAATAAAAGCTGGCCACCTGGGCCAGCAGCAGCAATCTACTTGGGTTGCCTTTCACACCATGGAAGCTTTGTTCTTTTGCTCTTCACAATAAATCTTGCTGCTGCTCACTCTTTGGGTTCACACTCCTTTATGAGCTGTAACACTCACCGCGAGGGTCTGTGGCTTCATTCCTGAAGACAGCAGGACCACCAGCCCACCAGAAGGAGGAAATTCCAACACATCTGAACATCTGAAGGAACAGACTCCAGACGCACCATCTTTAAGAACTGTAACACTCACTGCCAAGGTCTGCAGCTTCACTCCTTAAGTCAGGGAAACCACGAACCCACCCGAAGGAAGAAAGTCTGGACACACCTGAACATCTGAAGGAATAAATTCTGGACACACTATCTTTCGGAGCTATAACACTCACCGTGAGGGTCACTGATTTCATTGTTGAAGTCAGCAAGACCAAGAACCCAACGGAAGAAACCAATTCCGGACGCACCGCCCTCCCCACTCAACTGAACAGCTCTCAGTACCTCAAATTCATCATGCTCCAGACTTTTGCTCATGTGGTTCCTTCATTTCCAACATTCCCACTTTTCCAACATTGGCTTTCCCTTAGCTCATCTCCAACATTGACCTTCCCTTAGCTCAACTGCTAAGGTCTTGCGTCCAGGTGCCACCTCTTTTGCCTTCTTCAGGAAGCTTTTTTTTTTTTTTTTTTGAGACAGGGTTTCACTCTGTTGCCCAGGTTGGAATGCAGTGACACACTCACAGCTCATTGCAGCCTCAATCTCCCAGCTCTGCCAGTAAACAGATGGGCCTCTCTGGACCCCAGTTTCCAGAAGTTGAACATCAAGACAATAGCTCTCAATTCCCTACATTTGTTAGGATTGTATGAGGGGTCCTTCCAGCGCTGTCCTAGTATGGTGCTTGGCTAATGGAAAACCAATCTCTGTAACTTGGACTAGTTTTATTCCCACCTTATTTGGGAATTATAGGAATGTAAAGTTATAAGACTGTAAAAATATAAAGTTAACAATCTGACCCTCACTTGGGAATTACAAAATTACAATCTGATATCCACTTTACTTGGAAATTATGGTCAGCCCTCTGTATCCTCAATCAACCTGGGACTGACAATATTTGAAAAAATTAAAAATAATCATAGAAATAAGAAAGTACAGTGTAACATCTATTTACATAGCATTTACATTGTATTAGGTATTATAAGTACAGCAGGTCCTGGAATAACATCATTTCATCATTTTGCTCAGTGGTTTTCTTATAATGATGAGGAAAAAAATAGATTTCTGGTTGGGTCCACTGTCACGTTTTGTCCATGTCTGTGTGGATTTTCTCTCTGTCTTCCGGTCTCCTGTCACATCCCAAAGCCGTGCAGTGCACTTCAGGTGAAATTGCATCTACATGGTCCGAGTGTGAGCGTGGGTGTGTGTGAGCGCACCCTGTGAGGCATGGTGTCCTAGCCTGCCTGGTGCCCTGAGTTGGAATAAGCCGGTAAAAATCATCTCACTTTTATTAATCTTTATTTTTCTCTAAGCAGGGGGATAGGGAGTGCTTTTTAAAAAGAAAAACTTTTTTTTTTTCTTTGAGACGAAGCTGTGCTCTGTCCTCCAGGCTAGAGTACAGTGGCATGATCTTGGCTCACTGCAACCTCTGTCTCCTGGGTTCAAGCGATTCTCCTGCCTCAGCCTCCCAAGTAGCTGGGAATACAGGCACGCGCCACCACACCCAGCCAATTTTCTGTATTTTCAGTTGCGATGGGGTTTCACCATGTTGGCCAAGCTGGTCTTGAACTCCTGGCCTCAAGTGATCCGCCGACCTCAGCCTCCCAAAGTGCTGGGGTTATAGGCGTGAGCCAAAAACCTTTCTTAAATGTATGCATGGCTCACACTTATTTCAATGTTTAATATTAGAAGGCTTTCGGTCTTTATTTAGAAGTTTAGGGGCGATTTTGTGACCACAGATATGTTGTAGGAACTTCATTCATATCAATTAGCTTGTGGTCAAACTGGTTTCCTTACAGTCATTTGGCTTAAAGTTTCAGTTTCCAAGAACCCCTCCACAATGTTAGGTGAGGACTTAGGGAATATAGGTGATATGCAAATACTTTTTTTTTTGTTTTTTTCACCAAGTACTTGAGCATCTGTGGACGTGGTTCCCCTGGAGGGGCCCTAGAACCAATCAGGACTATAAAATCCTTCTAAGGTTTTAAGAAGAGCATTGTTACCTCTGTGCTCTGACGAGAGAGAGCACTGACGAAGCCCCGCAAGCTCACCGAGATTAAGTGCCCCTACCTAAGGTTGCAAAGCGTCTTATCCTCAGGCCACCTCCAGTACAGTAAATCCAAGCCCTTCCGTCTAAACTTGCCGCCCTGAGTACCAAGGGTCACCTCGGCCTTTCAGGCTGAAGGGAGGGAGGCAAAGTCTCAGGGCAGAGTCTGAGCCCCATTCCGCACCCCACCCTCTGTCTGGTACAGCCAACCAAACCAAAGTGCCCCAAGCCGTGACATCCCGGCCGGCGGCTCTCAGGTCCCCGCCCTCCGCACGTCACGGCCGCCGGGTGCAGTGCCCCCTAGGGGTCCCTACGGACGAGGAGGAAGCGCCAGGTTCTTCCAGC
>NW_012103554.1:1203755-1205061 GCF_000951045.1 Mandrillus leucophaeus
GCCCCTCCCCGCGCGCCGCCCCTCCTGCGGGGCTGGGGTCTGTGGCTGACGTCCGCTTTTCCCGGAACGGCAAAGGTGGAGCCGGGCCTTCGGGGCAGCCGCCGGGGTAGTCGGAGAGGTCTCAGCGCTGGTTTCCAGCCCCGCCTCGCTGCGCGCACGGAGTCGCCGCGCAGCTAAGCTTGCAGAGTTCTCTGCGGACCCAGAGCGAACTGGTAGCCCTGGACCGGGCCTTTCCCGTCCCGGTCCCAGCCCCTGGGCCCCAGCCTTCCCCGCCCTCGCCGAGAGGGGCGCCCAGGTCTCGGGCCTTGCAGGGCGAGTCCCTCGGGACAACCTGGAGGTGGCGAGAAAGCCCCTTCCGCCTCCCTCCGAACTGGGATTAGGAATGAATTCCAGGATGCGGTTTCCCCAGCAAGCGGCCCACCTCCTCCATTCACATCCTCTTCCCTTTCCCTCTAGCCTTCTTTCTTAAGGTCATTGCCTGCTTGCCTTTCTCTCTGCCTTTCCTTCCTCCCTCTGCTCTCCCCTTTTCCTCCCCACTTCCCTTCTTCCCTGCCTCAGTAGTAAAATACGTTTCCTAGGCTCTTTATTATGTGGCGGTTGATTTTAAGGGGGCATTCATTTAGTTTGCCCTGTTCTCTGTCTTCTTTTTCTTTTTGTTTTAGAAATGGAGTCTCCCTCTGTTGCTCAGGCTGGAGTTCAGTGAGCAGCCTCCGCCTCCTGGGCTCAAGCGATCCTCCCACCTTAGCCACCAGAGTAGCTGGGACCACAGGTGTGCGCTCCCTTGCCCGGATAATTTTATTTTATTTTTGTAGAGACAGGGTCTCACTCTGTTTCCAAGGCTGGTCTGGAATTCCTGGGCTCAAGTCATCGTCCCCGCCCCCAAAGCGCTGGGATTAATTACACACCAGGTCATTAGGTTTTAACCTGCACGTTGCTGAGACTCATCTTACCAGTTAGTCTGAGGCCAGGATAGGCGGCAAAAAACACCCCCTCCTGTCATGCTGTTTTATTTTCTAGGTAACACTGATTATTACCTGAAACTTCCTTGTTTGCTCATTTCTTGTCTGTCTCACCCACCTGGAATATGAGCTTCGTGAAAGACAGCTGTCTCTTTGGTCCTAGGTCCTGGAGAGAGTGCCTAGCATGTAATAGGCATTTGTGAAATGGTTGCAGAAGAAATGCATCAAGATGTGGGGTCATCTGTGGGTTTTATTCATACGTATTTTTTTTTTTTTTTTTTTTCCAGATGGAGTCTCGCTCTGTCACCCAGGCTGGAGTGCAGGGGCGCAAAATCTCAGCTCACTGC
>NW_012103554.1:1206526-1219951 GCF_000951045.1 Mandrillus leucophaeus
ATTTAATTTTTTAATTTTACTTTAGGTTCTGGGAAACTTGCGCAGAACGTGCAGGTTTGTTACATAGGTATACATGTGCCATGGTGGTTTGCTGCACCCATCAACCTGTGGTCTAGGTTTTAAGCCCCGCATGCATTAGGTATTTGTCCTAATGCTCTCCGTCCCCTTTCCCCCACCCTCTGACAGGCCCCGCTGTGTGATATTCCCCTCCCTGTGTCCATGTGTTCTCGTTGTTCAACTCCCACTTATGAGTGAGAACGTGTGGTGTTTGGTTTTCTGTTCCTGTGTTAGTTTGCTGAGGATGATGGTTTCCAGCTTCTTCCATGTCCCTGCAGAGGACATGAACTCATCCTTTTTTATGGCTGCAATTTTATTTTTGTAGAGATGAGGTCTCACTATGTTGGCTACGCTGGTCTCAAAGTCCAGGGTTCAAGTGATCGTTCTGCCTCAGCCTCCCAAAGTGCACAGATTACAGGCATGAGCCACCACGCCTGGCTATATTGTACCTTTCAATTGAGTTATGTGCATGGTTTACTAAAACTCTCTAGCCCTGAATTGATTCCCCAAGGATTGGAGCAAAGTGGGTGGGGGCGTGAGTCCGCTGGAAGTCACCTGGAATAGAGATCCAGGAGCCGAAGTGTATTAGGTCAGAAAAGTTAAAGAATGAGCTCCCTCAAAAGCATGGTGACCTGTTGTTCCTGGTGATGGGACTAGATGACCATAATCCCTTAGCCTTCACACCCAGCTAATTTTTGTATTTTTAGTAGAGCAGGGTTTCACCATGTTGGCCAGGCTAGTCTCGAACTCCTGACCTCAAGTCATCCACCCACCTTGGCCTCCCAAAGTCTTGGGATTACAGGCATGAGTCACTGCCCCTGGCCAGTAATAATACATTCCGTATAATAGTCACAGTAATGGTGAAAATAACAAAGCTGCTGCTGATGGCTTAGTTCTGAGTTTTAGCTACACATGGCAGCCTAGCTAGAGAGCTCACATTCCTTCCCACTGTCCTCAAAGTGGAAGCTCACAAGGCCATTTTTCTCCCCCAGGGACACGAAAATCTCTGATTAGAAACATTTATGCTACTTTTTGGATTTATTGAGCCTAATTACTCCTTTTTCTTTCTAGCTTTGTCTGTCACTGTAGGAATGAGTAACCCCAAAGAATGAAACATTACACATATAACAAGTTATGGTGAGCATGAACCTATTTTGTTTTATTCGCTTGGGTGGTAATAGCATTGAACTCCTTTACACACCTGTACAGGCACACCTAAGATATTGTGGCTTCAGTTGCAGACCACTGCAATAAGGGGAATATCGCAGTAAAATGAGTCACACAAATTTTGTAGTTTCCCAGTGCATACAAAAACTATGTTTAGACAATACTGTAGCCTATTAAGTATGCAATAGCATTTTGTCTAAAAAAAAACCCATAGATAAGTCCGGGCGCTGTGGCTCATGACTGGAATACCAGCACTTTGGGAGGCTGAAGTGGGCAGACGACTAGGTCAAGAGTTCGAGACCAGTCTGGCTAGCATAGTGAAACCCCATCTCTACTAAAAACACAAAAATTAGCCGGGCATGGTGGTGTGCGCCTGCAGTCTCAGCTACTTGGGAGGCTGAGGCAGGAGAATCACTTGAACCCAGGAAGTGGAGGTTGTAGGGAGGCGGAGGTTATGGGGAGGCTCACCACTGCACTCCAGCCTGGGCAACACAGCGAGACTCTGTCTCAAAAAAAAAACCAAAAAAAAAAAAAAACGTACGGATATATACCTGAATTTAAAAATACTTTATTGCCAAGAAATGCCAGTGAGCTGGTGGAGGATTGTGCCTAGATGTTGATGGTTATTGACTGATCAGGGTGGTTGCTAAAGGTTAGGATGGCTGTGGCAGTTTCTTAAAGTAAAACAATGAGGTTTGTTGCACTGATGGAACTCTTACTTTCGTGGAAGATTTCTCTGTAGTACTGCATGCTACAGAGAAAATGGTAACATTTTACCCACAGTAGGACTTCTTTCAAAATGGGCATCAATCCTTTCAAACCTTGCAACTGCTTTACCAAGTACTTGATACCAACTACTGTAATCTTTTTTTTTTTTTTGAGATGGAGTCTTGCTCTGTCGCCCGGGGTGGTTGCAGTGCTGCGATTGCGGCTCACTGCAACCTCTGCCTCTCGGGTTTAAGTGATTCTCCTGCCTCAGCCTCCTGAGCAGCTGGGACTATAGGTGCATGCCATCACCCCTGGCTAATTTTTGTAGTTTTAGTAGAGATGGGGTTTCACCATATTGGCCAGGCTGGTCTCGAACTCCTGACCTCGTGATCCGTCCTCTTCAGCCTCCCAAATTGCTGGGATTACAGGTGTGAGCCACCGCACCTGGCCTAACTACTGTAATCTTATAAATCCTTTGTTGTTATTTTATTTTATTTTATTTTATTTATTTTATTTTATTTTATTTATTTTATTTTATTTTTTGAGATAGAGTCTCACTCTTCCACCCAGGCTGGAGTGCAGTGGTGTGATCTCCGCTCACTGCAACCTCTGCCTCCCAGGTTCAATAAACTTTCCTGCTTCAGCCTCCCGAGTAGCTGGGATTATAGACGTGTACCACCATGCCCTGCTAATTTTTTTATTTTTAGTAGACACGGGGTTTCACCATGTTGGCCAGGTTGGTCTCCAACTCCTGACCTTGTGATCCGCCCGCCTCGGCCTCCCAAAGTGCTGGGATTACAGGCGTGAGCCACTGCGCCCGGCCTAATAAGGCTGTTTTCTTATCATTTGTGTGTCCACGGGAGTAGCAGTTTTAAATTTTTTCAATAGCTTTTCTTTCGCATTCACAGCTTGGCTAACTGTTTGGCACAAGAGGCCTAGCTTTTGACCTGTCTTGGTTTTCAACACGCCCTCCTCACTAAGTTTAGTTATTTCTAGGTTTTTATTTAAAGTGAGAGACCTGCAACTCTTCACTTGAACACTTAGAGGCCATTGTAGTTACTAATTGTCCTAATTCCAATACTGTTTCTCAGAGAATAGGGAGGCCAGAGGAGAGGAAGAGAGAAGGGGAAACAGCCAGTCCAGTGAAGCAGTCAGAACACACTATCATGAACCATCATGGCCACGTTTCAGCCAACACAATTACAATAGTAACATCAAAGATCGTCAGTCACACATCACCGTAACAAACATACTAAAAATGAAAAAGTTTGAAAGCAAGAATTATCAAAATGTGAACAAAGTGAGCAGATGCCATTGGAAAAATGATTCCCGTAGACTTAAAACACAGGTTGCCACAAACTTTCAATTTGTAGAAAAACACAATATCTGTAAATTGCAATAAAGCAAAGCACAAAAAATGATGTATGCCTATACTTTTTTTTCTATCCACATCCACCCCCTAACGCCTTTTTTTTTTTTTTTGGTAGAGACCAGGTCTTGCTCTCTTGCCCAGGCTGGCCTTGAACTCCTGAGCTCAAGTGATCCTCTCACCTCAGCCTCCCAAAGTGCTAGGATTACTGGCATGAGCCACTGCACCCAGCCCCCACCCCCAACTATTTTAAAAGTCTAATTACTTTTTGATGATTGCCAACTTACCTATAGAAGTGTTCCTGTCAGCCCGGTGAGGTGACTCACCGCGGTAATTCCAGCACTTTGGGAGGCTGAGGTGGGTGGATCACAAGGTCAAGAGATCGAGACCACCCTGGCCAACATGTTGAAATTCTGTCTCTACTAAAAATACATGGTGGCGTGTGCCTGTAGTCCCAGCTACTCAGGAGACTGAGGCAGGAGAATTGCTTGAACCTGGGAGGCGGAGGTTGCAGTGAGCTAAGATCGCACCACTGCACTCCAGCCTGGCGACAGAGTGAGACTGTCTCAGAAATATAAAAAGAAGTGTTTCTTTCATCAACTATGAATGGATCAAGACTATGAATGTTTCTGAGAAAATTATTGCTGTTAGTATGAATGTTTTTAGTGTTTAAGGGTAGCTTTGGGGCACAGAAAAAAACAAACGTACATTTATAAGAAAAAAGGGAAAGAGCCACTGTAGTATACCTGTTTTGCAGATGAGGAAACTGAGGCTCTTAGAAACTATTGCCCACGCTAGTAAACGAAATGCCCAGTACCAGTCCTGGGCTGTATTTCCACTTAGTGTCTCAGAACTACCTGAACTCTATTAAAAATGCGCATTTCTGGGCTCCACTGACACGTTGAATCAATCTTTCTGGGGTGAAACACCAGAACCATTATTTTTTTTGAGACAGAGTCTCGCTCTGTCACCCAGCTAGAGTGCAGTGGCACCATCTTGGCTCACTGCAGCCTCCACCTCCCGGCTTCAAGTGATTCTCCTGCCTCAGCCTCCTGAGTAGCTGGGATTACAGACGTGCACCACCGTGGCTGGCTAATTTTTGTATTTTACTAGAGACAGGGTTTCACCATGTTGGCCAGGATGGTCTTGAACTCCTGACCTCAAGCAATCCATTCACCTTGACCTCCCAAAGTGCTGGGATTATAGGTGTGAGCCGCTGTACCTGGCCTGGAACCTTTATTTTTACCAAACTCCAGTGATCCTTATACCATGAGCCGCTTGGGACCCACACTCCAGTGCTTTCCTGGACCCAGACAAAAATAAGAACCTGGCATAGCCAAATTAACAGTCACAACAGGCTGGGAAGAGCATGGCATATGGGCCTCAGTAACCCATTATTGGATGGATGGGTTTTAGTGCTTATTTATAAGGTGATTTGTAAACTTTCCCATATGGTCACATGTATTCAGCACAATAATACAATTAATTCCCTGGGAATGAAGTAGCTTTATCCCAAGTGTTTCCAAACAAAACTAACTGAAATGTTCCCAGGTTATAGACAGTTGCCTGCACCCAGTCCATCTGTTCCAACCCAGCTGGCAGTAGAAAGGCTGGTCCTGGTTGTGAGTCTGAGCAGCTCTCTCCTCTAAAGCCCCCCATCTGGGAACTGCAGTGCCTCCAGTTCCATTTGTCAGCTGTGTCTCTCTGAAAACTGGGGGAAGCTTCCCAATGCCTTTCTGCTCTTGGCAATGTACTGTTGATGGCATTGCCTGGAACTTCTTCGCCCTGCATTTCTGTTAGGTGCGGTGAAAGACCCTGTCGGAGACTGAAAACAAAATGTAAGGGTGGTCTTAGCACTGAAGCCTGGGGGCTGCTGTGGCTGTACCTTTGGTCTATTGTGAGAGGGGAAAAAGCCAGCTCCCAGTGCTCATGTGCTGCTGAGAACATATCACAGGGTGGTGGTGAAGTTAACCTCTGCAGTTGCTCATCCCAGAAGATTCCAGAAAGAGCTGAGCTCCTAACACTTTCTTTCTTTTTTTTTTTTTTTTTGAGATGGAGTCTTGCTCTGTTGCCCAGGCTGGAGTGCAGTGGCATGATCTCGGCTCACTACAACCTCTGCCTGCCAGGTTCAAGCGATTCTGCTGCCTCAGCCTCTCAAGTAGCTGGGATTACAGGTGCCTGCCACCATGCCCAGCTAAGTTTTGTATTTCTGATAAGATGGGGTTTCCCCATATTGGCCAGGGTGGTCTCAAACTCCTGACCTTGTGTCTGCCCGCCTTGGCCTCCTAAAGTGCTGGGATTACAGGTGTAAGCCACTGCACCTGGCCCTTTTTTTTTTTTTTTTTTTTAAAGAAGAAATTGAGTCTTGCTCTGCCATCCAGGCTGGAGTGCAGTGGTACAGTCATAGCTTACTATAGCCTCAAACTCATGGGCTCAAGCAATCCTCCAGCTTCAGCCTCCCAAGTATCTGGGACCACAGGCATGTGCCACCACGCCCAGCTAAATTTTTTATAGAGATGGGATCTTGTTATGTTACCCAGGCTGGTCTCAAACTCCTGGCCTCAAGCAGTCCTCCCGCCTTGGCCTCTCAAAGTCCTGGGACTACAGGTGCATGCCATCATGCCAGGCGTTCTATCACTTTTACCTAGGCCTGCTCACCCCAGGCTGGCACCTTCCTCAGAGGTGGGAGGTGAAGGTGGCTGCTGCTGGGCATTTGGGAGGTACAGGTGCAGACTATGTTGTGGATTCTTAGAGGACTGAGAAGCTCTCTCTCTCTCTCTCCCTAGGAGGCTTTAATAGTGTTACCAAAGTGGATCTTCAGTGTTTCTGGAACTTTCCTCTCCTTCATTTCCTTCCTTACCTAATTCCTTCTTTAAATTCCAGGACCTGGATCTTATCCTGGCTCCACACTTTTTGTCCAACAGCAAGCCCCCTGTCTTCACCCCGCTAATCCCCTGTCTTCACTTCCCTCTTCCCACTTTATTTGCTTTCCCCATGGACCCATACTCAGGGTTTTGGGAGGATGGCAGCGGAGTATGGTGGAGGAGAGGGATTATTTAAAGTAGAAACCCAAAGTTTTTATTATAGTAAACTTTTAAAATACAAGAGAAAAATTCACCCCTAGAAAATTATTGTAAACATCTGGTTTGTTTCCCTCTGCATAGTTTAAAAACTGGATTGCCACATTGTACCTTGAGTTAGTGTCTTGATTTCATTGTTATGCTGCCTGCCCACTCCATACTGTACACTTGGAGTGTGTCCTTCTGTGGTCTAGTTATTTTCACTTGCAGGAACGAACTTTCTGAGAAACTGTGTCGTGTCAGCCCTTTCTACTCATTAACCAAGAAATCACAATGTTGTTTTTCTTTCTCAATATAGAGAAGTCATTGAGAATTCAAAAGAAGTTCTAAGTTTATTGCAAGAAAAAAACCCTGCCTTCAAGCCGGTTCTTGCAATTATCCAGGTAAGCTGAGAACAAAGTTCAGTCCTACTATTTTAGGATGCCTTTCAATTTAGAAAATGATTGTATGCAAAAGAACACCTGCATTTCTTGCCAAAGAGGAGAGGGCTCAGTTGGCAATGCTGTTTTCTTTGGTCTTTTGCTTCTTTGGGGTCGTGGGTGAAGTACTGCTCTGCTTCAGAGTGTCTTCTTGTGTGACTTTCCTCTCTGAGATATGAGTAGCTTTCAGAGGTCTAGGAGATAGGTACTTACATGCATTGCATTACACAGGATATATCATGGTCCATGTGTGCTCACAAATGCTTACCAAATGTGATTTGAAGGTGCTGGGGGAAAAAGTCCCACTTTGTTTCAGTGGAGGCAGATGCTAGATGAAACATGAGTATTTGGTAATCTTTTTACTCTATCTTTTAAAACCTGCCGTAAACTTAATGGGACAAAAGTCATTACCCTGTCAAAAGGACTTTGCATTCCACATACTTCTTTTGGCTGCAGTCCCTGGTTCGGAGCCACAGTTGGCCCCAGTTGCCATCCTGATTGGCACACTTGTGTGATGGCAGGTGCCGAGAAATAACGAGGTGAGCCAAGCCTGGAAGCAAACACAGCCCGACAGTTGGGCTGCTACCGCGGGGCTTGGCACGCACTTAGGGTATCAAAATAGCAGCCTCTGGTTCCATCGTGCTGCCGTGCTGCGTATTTCAGGATGACAGAGCTGTGCTCAAGTTACTTACATTCTCTGGGATCTGTATCAACATCTCATTACAAAGAAAGGCAAGTTAGAACAATAGAAAGAAAATTAGATTAGGACTCGGGCCTCCTGGGAATCTGCTGACTCCCTGCCTTTCCATCCAAAGGCAAACCATTTCAACTCCTACCTTTGGTGTTCCCATTTTTTGGCTTCTTTTTGTGATGGGGTCTTGCTCTGTTGCCTGGGCTAGAGTGCAGTGGCATAATCTTGGCTCACCACAGCCTTGACCTCCTGAGCTTAAGCAATCCTCCCACCTCAGCCTCCTGAGTAGCTAGGACTGCAGGCATGCACCATCACACCCGGCTAATTTTTGTATTTTTTGTAGAGATGGGGTTTCAGCATGTTGCCCAGGCTGGTCTCGAACTCCTGGACTCAAGCAATCCACAGCCTCAGCCTCCCAAAGTGCTGGGATTACAGACATGAGCCACTGTGCCCAGTCAGCATCCTCATTTTTAGAGAGGGAAGCTGACTATGTGACTATGTATGTCTTCTAACAGGAGGGATATTATTTTCCTTAAAAAAGTGATATAATTTGAAGGCCTGAAGAATTGCTCTGTTAAATACTGGCCACGAGTCCCTTTTTATAAGCAGCAAGATTGTTTTTCTGCACTTTCCTTATTATCTTTGTAATTAGATCATCTGTAATCACAAAATTCATCTCTGGATTATCTTTTGTGCCTTTTCAAGCTATTTTTATGTTGTTATGTTGTTTTTACTCTCCTAAGGCAGGTGACGACAACTTGATGCAGGAAATCAACCAGAATTTGGCTGAGGAGGTGAGGACTGTTGCTTTTTAAAAACTCATTATTAACTTTTAACAATACATTCTCTTATAGTGACTAATAACTTTGTGTTCCTTTTTCAGACTGGTCTGAACATCACTCACATTTGCCTCCCTCCAGATAGCAGTGAAGCCGAGGTAAGAATGGCAGAGCTCTAAACTCTTGCTGCTTCTTTCCTCTTAAGACTTGATAGGCCCATTGGCATCTCTTAGTGGTAGCTGGGACAGATCTAACCTTTGCTTGTGGCTGAATTAGAGGGAAGAGTTCACTTTTTTTCTCTAGGGTAAATGCTTCATGATATCCTTGTTCCTTGTCATTTGTATGTTTCTACCGAAGACTTGAGCTGCGACTTGTTGAGTTCAGTTGTGTTTCTTCAGCTGCTGTGGCAGCGTCATCTAGTGCAAATTGTCAGGCTGAGGCAAGGAAACTAGGCCTCGGGCCACAGATCCCTGTGCCAGGGCCCAGCCCTTCTGTGGTTAGCTTTTCTTCCTATTGGCTTCATGTGATAGAAAACCTCAAATAATGGCATCTTAAATAACATACAAGTTTATTTCTCTCGCTCTCTTTTTCTTTTTTTTTGAGATGGAGTTTCACTCTTGTTGCCTAGGCTGGAGCGCCATGGTGCCATCTCGGCTCACTACAACTTCCGCCTCCCAGGTTCAAGCGATTCTCCTGCCTCAGCCCTCTAAGTAGCTGGGATTACAGGTGCGTGCCACCACGCCCGGCTAATTTTTGTATTTTTAGTAGAGACGGGGTTTCACCATTTTGGCCAGGTTGGTCTTGAACTCCTGACCTCAGGTGATCCACCCGCCTCGGCCTCCCAAAATGTTGGGATTACAGGTGTGAGCCACTGTACCCGGCTAATTTTTGTATTTTTAGTAGAGACGGGGTTTTACCATTTTGGCCAGGCTGGTCTTGAACTCCTGACCTCAGGTGATCCACCCGCCTCGGCCTCCCAAAGTATTGAGATTACAGGTGTGAGCTACTGTGCCCAGCCTAGAAGTGTATTTTTCCAGGACATGAATAAAGTTTGGAAGTAGGCAGTCCCTGGTTGATGACATCACCAAGTCGTAGGAGCTTGGGCTCCTGTCCGTCTGCTTTGCCACCTTTGTGGTTTAGTTAACAAGCACTTTGTTCTGATTGATCATTGAGGCCCAGCAGGTCTGCTAGTCATTTGTGAGACAAAGAATGGGAATTTGTAGAGTTTGTATCTGACCTTGTACTATGTAAACAAGGGAGCATCTGAGTCCTATGGGGAAGGGCAGTTCTTTGCAGTACACAGAGGGTAAGGGGATTTGTTAACCTTCCCTCTTTTCTAGGATCACAGGGCTCAGGTAAAGTTCACTGTCACCAACAAGAAAAAGGAAGGACAAAGACAGGCCCCTGCTGTCTTTAAAGACATTTCCTGGAAGTCGCAGTTCTACATCCATTCAGTTGTCCTCTACCTAGTTGCCTGACCAACTGCAAGGGAGCCTGGAAAGTGTAGTTTTTATACCAGGAAGCCTTAGATCATTTATTAGCAAGCTAAAAATCAAGAGTTTATTACTGAGAAAGGAAACTGTATATTGGGCGATAAGTGTTTGCCACACTTGCCATTGTAGCATGGTACAAATATGAAGTGTTAAATATGTAACAAATACCTGTGATACCAGCAGTGACAGCATGCAAAGGAGGTTGTTGTTCACTTGCAGGATACCCACTGTCTGCAGTGGAATTTGCTTTTCTTTCTTTTTTTTTTTTGAGATGGAGTCTCGCTGTCAGGCTGGAGTACAGTGGTGTAATCTTGGCTCGCTGCAACCTCTACCTCTCAGGTTCAAGTCATTCTCCTGCCTTAGCCTCCCAAGTAGCTGGGATTACAGGCACCTGCCACCATGCCTGGCTACTTTTTTGTATTTTTAGTAGAGACGGGGTTTCCCCTGTTGACCAGGCTGTCTTGAACTCCTGACCTCAGGTGATGGCCTGCCTCTGCCTCCCAAAGTGCTGGGATTACAGGCGTGAGCCGCCACGCCCAGCTGCAATTTGCTTTTCTTTAGGTTATTTTGCCACTGGTTTGTTTTGTTGTTGTTGTTTGTTTGTTTGTTTTGAGACGGAGTCTCAGTCTGTCACCCAGGCTGGAGTACAATGGCGCGATCTCCGCTCACTGCAACTTCCACCTCCCATGTTCAAGTGATTCTCCTCCCCGTTCAGCCTCCTAAAGTAGCTGGGATTACAGGCACCTGCCATTATGCCTGGCTAATTTTTGCATTTTTGTGGAGACGGAGTTTTACTATGTTGGCCAGGCTGTTCTTGAGCTGCTGACCTCAGGTGATCTGCCCTCCCTGGCCTCCCAAAGCGCTGGGATTACAGGCATGAGCCACCTCATCTGGCCTTGCCACTGGTATTGATAGCCCTTGATTTTCATTGTTGTTGTTTATAATTGACACATAATAATTGTGCATGCGTGAGGGGTACATGTGATGTTTCAGTACTTGGGTATGTTGTATAATGATTAAATCAGGTTAGTTACATTCATCACCTAGAACCTTTATCATTTCCTTGTGGTGATAGCTTTCAAGATCTTTTCTAGCTGTCTTAAAATATACAATACATTGTCATTAGCCATAGTCACCCTACTATGTAATAGAACACTAGAATTTATTCCTCCTATCTAAGTGTAACCTTGTACCTACTGATTGACCAACCTCTCCCCATTTCCCCTCCTCCATCCCTCTCCAGCCTCTGGTAACCTCCATTCTGTTCTCTATTTCTATGAGATCAACTTTCCTAGATTACACATGCAAGTGACAGCCTATGGTATTTGCCTTTCTGCACCTGGCTTATTTCATTTCATGTTATGTCCTCCAGGTTCATTCATGTTGCCACAAATGACAGGATTTCGTTCCTTTTTATGGTTGAATGATATTCCATTGTGTATACAAACCACACTTTCTTTGTCCTCCAATAATGGGTACTTGGATTGGTTCCATCTCTTGGTTACTGTGAATAGTGCTGTAATAAACACGGGAATGCAGACGGCTTCTCAGCATAGTCGTTTCAGTTCCCGTGCATATATACCTAGTGGTGGGAATGGCTGGGTCATATGGTAGTTTTTTTTAAATTTTGTGAGGAATCTTCATACGATTTTCTCTAATGGCTGTATTAATCTGCATTCCCACCAACAGTGTATAAGGGCTCCCCTTTCCACATATCCTCGCCAGCATTTGTTATTGTGATTTTTGATAATAGCCATTCTAGCTTGATATCTCATTGTGGTTTTGATTTGCGTTTCCCTGATAATTGGTGGTGTTGAGTGTTTTGTCATATACCTGCAGGCCATTTGTATGTCCTTTGGGAGATGGCTGTTCACATCTTTTCCCATGAATGTTTTCAGTTTGATTTAATCCCAGTTGTGTATTTTTGCTTCCATTGCCTATTTTGTTGAGGTCCTATCCAAAAAAACCTTGTCCAGACCCATGTCATGAAGCGTTTCCTCTATGTTTTCTTCTAGAAGTTTTATTGTTTGAGACCTTATATTAAGTCTTTTATTCATTTTAAGTTGATTTTTGTAGAAGGTGAGCAACGAGGGCCTAGTTTCATTCTTCTGTGTGTGTGTATCCAGTTTTCCCAGCGCTATTTATTGAAGAATCTCTCTTTCCACAATGTGTGTTCTTAGCACCTTCACCTTGACTTATTTTTTGACAAGGAATCATTTATTCCCTGTTTTTCTTTGGGAAAATTCTAATAGAATGAATTTGTATGGTATTATATTGAAAAAGAATAAGTACCTCAATGTATTAATTAAGATTTGTATTGACATTTGTTGCTTCTACCAAATGCTTGGTACAGGTGACAATAGTTTCCTCACTTCATTCTGGTCTCTGCTTGGATATTGTGGCCTCTGACCACCCCTCCACCCATTACTCTGTTAGCCTTTTACCCCACTGAACCTTTATTTTTCTGCATATCCTTTATTCTTTCCAGTGATTTTATTATTATTATTACAATTTGGAAGGGAGGAACTTCCCTTCTCCACTAGAGTATAAGATCCATGAGGACAGTTTTGTTTATAGCTGTATTTCCTTTACTTAGAACTGATACAGAGTAGGTGCTCAAACCATTTGTTAAATGAATGAAAGAATGCCAAATGAATGAAACAAAGCTTTCTTTCTGATTTTGTACCTCAAATGGTTTCCCCTGCCCCTGAACAGGTAGTGATTTTTGCTAGGCAATGAAAAATAAAAAGGTAAACCAACCCTTCCTCAAAGCCTCTGAGTGAGATCTATAGGCAAAGATAAGTATCTTCTCACTTATGAGCAAATATTTTTGTTAAGTGAGATGAATCAGGATCTTATCTCCTGGCATGAAATAGACAGAGAGGACAAAGCATTGCTTATTTAGAAACACACCCAGACATTCATTAGCTTCCCCAAAATGTAGCTTGGTCTTTTTCCTAAATAGTGAATTATTTTAGTGTTTCCCATAAAAGGAGCTGTGCATGCTAAGAATTTTTCTAGCACAAGCCTTTGGAAAGGCTTCTTATGTGTCATTGAGGTCCAGATAACCCGAGGGCCTCTGTGACCGCTTGGACGTCATGATTAGTGAGCTGTGTTGAACACATTGTGTTTGAAGCACACAAGCTTAGCTGGGCCAGGTTGGAAGGCTTCAGATTCGTGTTTCCTATCCTTCATGAAAACTGGCAGTGTGTTGGCTTAAAGTATGCTTGTTGACAGAGAAGTATCCTTTGTCTATGTAAACGTTAATAGCTGTTGAGCTTTGGTTTTGTTCTGTTTTGTCTTTTTCTGGCACAGAGTAGAGCCATAGAAAGGCAGAGAAGTCACTAAAAAAATTCAGCCAACCCTGTTAATTTTTTTTTTTTGAGCTTTATACATGTGATGAAAAGAAAAAAATAGGCTTTCTATTATGCTTTACACCAAGTCTTCAACAAGGAGCAAAACAACAACAGCAAACTTTAACAGATGCATTTTCATGAATCCACTTTTTATATAAAGCTTCCTTTGTTGTGTCTCATTTTCACAAAACTATTTTTATTTTGGTTTTTTGTTTTTCTTTAGATTATAGATGAAATCTTAAAGATTAATGAAGATACCAGAGTACATGGCCTTGCCCTTCAGATCTCTGAGAACTTGTTTAGCAA
>NW_012103554.1:1220261-1234649 GCF_000951045.1 Mandrillus leucophaeus
TCTGCCTCCTGGGTTCAAGCGATTCTCCTGCCTCAGCCTCCTGAGTAGTTGGGATTACAGGCATGCGCCACCACACCTGGCTAATTTTTGTATTTTTATTGAGATGGGGTTCACCATGTTGGCCGGGATGGTCTCAATCTCCTGACCACGTGATCCACCTGCCTCAGCCTCCCAAAATGTTGGGATTACAGGCATGAGCCACTGTGCCTGGCCATCTGTAGGCTTTTAAAATTCTGCATGCAAAAGTTATATATTTTGGAAAATACATTAGCCCTTTTATAGTGCTTCGGTGCCATGTAATCTTATGCTATCAGATTCATTTAATAAGTTCCGGTCTGACTTATACAATCTTTAGCCAGCTCTACTCTTCTAATAGATTTTTCCTTGGTAATTCTACCAGACCAGAGAAAAAAACTTAGAAACCGGATTCCCCAGCAGTACCATATTCTGTCTTAGTCCCAGGCCAGTTGAGAAAAGCAAAATAAATACTTTTCTTAATGACACAGGTTTTATTTGAAATTTGGAGGGGAACATCATAACTATTGGGTGCTGTAATGTTGGGCTGTGATTCATGTCATAGAGTGACATAAGCTTCATAGAACAAAGGATACCGGCCGTCTCCAGTGGGGGATAAGCATGCTTCCTGGGGATTAAAAACCCCATTTTGCTCCATGGAAATATAGCAAGTATTTTGTACTGTGGCCAAAAAGAACACAATGTGTTTATGGTTATAGGTTGTAAGCAGATTTATAAAGTTAGATTCCAGATCCAGTAGACCCTGCAGGGGCTGGATGGGGAGGCTGCCACCTCCCTGAGACACCCAGCAATCTTCCATTCTAGCCTTTTATCGTGACTTGAGTAGGCCCAAACACAGGCTGAAAAGGTGTCACGAACACCTCCAGCCCTGGCCAGGCAGGGTGGCTCACACCTATAATCCTAGTACTTTGGGAGGCCAAGGCAGGAGGATCACTTGATCTCAGGAGGTCAAGACCAGCTGGGCAACATAGTGAGACCTCGTCTGTATTTTTCTTTTTTCTGAGTCAGAGCCTTGCTCTGTCGCCCAGGCTGGAGTGCAGTGGCACGATCTCGACTCACTGCAAGCTCCGCCTCCCAGGTTCATGCATTCTCTGGCCTCAGCCTCCCGAGTAGCTGGGACTACAGGTGCCCGCCACCACACCTGGCTAATTTTTTGTGTTTTTAGTAGAGATGGAGTTTCACCGTGTTAGCCAGAATGGTCTCAATCTCCTGACCTCATGATCCACCCGCCTCAGCCTCCCAAAGTGCTGGGATTACAGGCGTGAGCCACTGCGCCCGGCCCCTCGTCTCTATTTTTAAGTAAACAATTAAATATTTTTTTTAAAAAAACAACAACAATCTCCAGTCCTGTCGTAGACTAACTTTAAAAGGAGAAGAAGTCCTAATCAATGAGAAAACTTTCAGAACTTGAAGGTCCCAGGACATAGTTTCAAGTCTTTCATAAAAGGAGAGGAATTCATGCTGAGGCCCAGCCAGGAAACAACCAACCAAACAAACAACAACAACAGAGAGTAAAAGGAGACAACTATGAAAATGGTTCTAAATGTCTCCATTCTGTTACTAACTGGGATTGATGTGCTCAGTTTAGGCTAGGTAGTTGTGGAATGTTTTGTCCTACATTTGAATAGGGAAAGGCACAGAACCCTTCAGAAGATGTGTGGTCTCTCATTTTTCCCACCGCCTCCCACCCTGACTTCTCAAGGAGATAAATATTGAGATCAAGTTGAAATCAGACCTGTGCCTCAATCCCAGGTCTTACTGGGTCACTCCAGATTTATAGGATTGGTTCTGGGTTTTGAGTGAACTGCAGGACCATGCTGTTGTGTAACTCTAGGGATGCTAGTCCATTGGGGTCCGTTGAAAGGAGCTCCCTGGAGTTGTAAAGTGAAGCCCTGTATGGCCTTAGGCTGTGTCCTGGTATATTGGCAGAACCAGGACACCCAAGGTCAGGGCCAGGGTGAAGTTTTCTAAGGTACTACCTTAGAAAATGAATGACCTTTATTGCCTGCTTTCTCTTTAATTCATTTTTTATGTTTTTTTTTTTTTGAGATGGAGTCTCGCTCTGTTGCCCAGGCTGGAGGGCAGTGGCATGATCTCGGCTCACTGCAACCTCTGCCTCCCAGGTTGAAGTGATCCTCCTGCCTCAGTCCCCTAGTAGCTGGGATTATAGGCACGTACCATCACGCCCAGCTAATTTTTGTATTTTTAATAGAGTCGAGGTTTCGCCATGTTGGTCAGGCTAGTCTCGAACTCCTGACCTCATGTGATCCACCTGCCTCAGCCTCCCAAAGTGCTGGTGTTACAGGCGTGAGCCACCATGCCTGGCCGTCTTTAATTCATTTTTATGTATTCTATCAAACATTGACTTGAATGTTATTTGGGGTTAATATATGTACATTACATGTGAGTGATTTTTTTGACTGGACTGTGACTTAACCTATTCCCTTATTTTCTGATTTAGAGTAACAGACATAAACCTGGGGAAGCTGGTGCGAGGGGATGCCCATGAATGTTTTGTTTCACCTGTTGCCAAAGCTGTAATTGAACTTCTTGAAAAATCAGGTAGGATGCTCCTTGAGAAATGCTGCTGTTTTCTATTTATTGGTATTTACATTTTTTTAAATAAGGATTTGTTTGGGGAAGAATTAAATTTTTTAAATTATTATTCTGATATCCTTTTAAGATGTTTCTAGAAGATTCTAATTGAACATAGACGTGCTATTTCACTTTGACTTTATTTTTCTCATCTTTTGGGAGATACAGATGAATACCTAGAAACTTTTTCTAGTAAGACTATCTTATAAATTAAAAGAAAAATTAGTTGAGATAAATGATTAGCCCTGTTTTAAACATGCTCAGTTTCTCTCGTGAAACAGTTCAAAATAACCACAGTAAAATATGCTTCCAGTTGCAGCTTACTAAATCTGTCAATGTGTAGGCTTAGATAAGATTTACATTGAAGACTTCAATGAGGCCAGGCACAGTGGCTCATGCCTATAATCTCAGTGCTAGGCAAGGCCAAGGTGAGAGGATCACTTCAGGGCAGGTCGAGACCAGCCTGGACAAACATAGTGAGACCTTATCTCTACAAAAAATTTAAAAATTAGCTGGGTATGATGATGTGCACCTGTAGTCCCAGCTATGCTAGAGGCTGAGGTGGGAGGATCTCTTGAGCCCAGGAGTTTGAGGTTACAGTGAGCTATGTTTGCACCAATGCACTCTAGCCTGGGTGACATAGCAAGACCCTGCCTCAAAAAAACAAAAAAAAAAAAAAGAGAAAAATGAAGAAGCCAATAGATGTAGTTTAGGGCACGGGAACCTAGGTTGGGATTTATTGGTGAGCAGCTTGCTTTTCAGTTGTCAGGACTTACTTTCCATTGTTGTCCCCTTGACTTGGCATTTTTATGTCAATGAAATAGAAATTAATATTTTCTCTTTCTTCATCGTTAAATTTAATGAGTAAATTACTACCAAGTATTTATATATTTAAGGGCTTTCTAGCTGAGAACATAAAGATTCAACTAACTGGGCAGGTGCAGTGGCTTACACCTGTAATCCCAGTGCTTTGTGGAACCAAGGTGGGAGGACTGCTTGAGCCCAGGAGTTTGAGACTAGCTTGGGAAACATAGGGAGACTCCATCTCTACAAAAAAACAATTTTTTTTAAATTAGCCAGGTGTGGTGGCATGTGCCTGTGGTCCCAGCTACCCGGGAGGCTGAGGTAGGAGAATTGCTGGAGCCTGGGAGGTCAAGGCTGCAATGAGCTGTGATCACACCACAGCATTCCATCCTGGGCAACAAGCAAGAGCCTATCTGGAAAAAAAAAAATTCAATTAACTAAATATTTTTCTCTACTCCAATTTGAATAGAAACGAGGCAAATGCCCCTTCCTACCCCTGAACATGCAACAATCAAAGAAGAATTTCAAAAATATATGGCAAAGTTTTATTAAAAGCTAACATTCAGGATATATATGCCCTTTGGGCAGTAATATTAAGCTCAAATCTATGAAATAATCCATATATAAAGTGCTTTTTCATTACATGGATGATCAAGATGAAGATTCTGAGCCACTTCATCAGAAAGTACTCAAAGAAAAGAGTAAATTAGGCTGGTAAATTATAGTTATATATTGCGGAAAGAATAGGAATTGGAACCAGAAGGGTTTGAATAGATAATTTTTGCTGATTATAACACCCCACTCCTAGTTCATTGTCATTGTAGGTTGGTGCTGAAAAAGGTCAAGTTTTAAAAGAGTTTTTTGAGACAATCTTGCTCTATTGCCCAGGCTGGAGTGCAGTGGCGCCCTCTTGGCTCACTGAAACCTCCACCTCCTGGATTCCAGTGATTGTCCTGCCTCAGCCTTCCAAGAAGCTGGGATTACAGGCATGTGCCACGATGCCCAGCTAATTTTTCGTGTTTTTAGTGGAGACGGGGTTTTACCATGTTGGCCAGGCTGGTCTTGAACTCCTAACCTGGAGTGATCTGCCTGTCTCAGCCTCCCAAAGTGCTGAAATTATAGGCGTGAGCCACTCCACCTAGCCTAAAAGGGTTTTTTTTTTCAAGTTAAAGTTTTGAAAGGAAAGATCTGAAGTTTTGAGTATAATATCGAATTTTCATTTGGTTAGTAGGTGTCAACCTAGATGGAAAGAAGATTTTGGTAGTAGGGGCCCATGGGTCTTTGGAAGCTGCTCTACAATGCCTGTTCCAGAGAAAAGGGTCCATGACAATGAGTTCCCAGTGGAAAACACCCCAGCTTCAAAGGAAGGTAAATTTCATGTTGGAAACATATCATCTTGAAGGCTTATGTTAGAACAGAAGAAAGTCTAGAAATGTCTAAGCTAAGCGCTTAATTCAAGAAGTTAGAGGAAGAAAATTGAATAGACCCATATCCATTAAAGACATTGAATCATTCTACTCACCAAACAAACAAACAAGAAAAGGCAACAGGTGGTTTTACAAATGAGCTCTACCAAACAAAGAACAGATCATTCTAATACAATCCTTTTCTCTAGCAAATGGAAAAAGAAGGAACATGGCCTAACAGACTTTATGAGTGCCAAAACCAAACAAGGACAAGATGCTAAAGGAAAATTAACAGGCCAGTTTCAGCTGTGAATATAAATGAAATAATCATGAGTGAAATCTGAGAACACCAAATACAGCACAAGTTAGGTTTCTTTTAGGATTCCCAGGTGATTGAACATGAGAAAATCTATCACTGTAATTCACCACATTATGATTAAAAACTAAATTCTCACCATAGTAAGTACAGAACAGTCATTTGGTAAATCTAGTATTCATTATGACCTTTTGAAAGTAATTATAATTTTGATGAAAATTATTAAGAAGACCTATATAAAAGCAGAAGTATCATCTTCATGGAGAAGATGCAATGTCTTAAAGATATTAATTGTCTGCAGGTTATAAACTCCTGACATATTTTTTGTAGAATTTGACAATCTGATTCTGAAATCCAGATGGAAGCATAAAGGACAGAGAGAGTCAAGACAATTTTGTGGAAAAACTAGGTGGGAGACATTCCCAACCACATGGTGTGAATTATTAAACACTTACAGTAATTAGGATAATATGGTAGACAAACAGACTATCAGAACAGAAGAAAGTGGAAATTTATGCATATATGGAAGCTTGAGAGCAGGTACTGCAGATCAATGGGGAAAAGATTAACGATTCAAGGCCGGGCGTGGTGGCTCATGCCTGTAATCCCAGCACTTTGGGAGGCTGAGTTGGTCGAATCACTTGAGCTCAGGAGTTTCAGACCAGCCTGGCCAATATGGTGAAATACCATCTCTACTAAAAATACAAAAAAATTGGCCAGGCGTGTCAGTGCAAGCTTGTAATCCCAGCTACTCGGGAAGCTGAGGCAGGAGAATCGCTTGAACCCAGGAGGCAGGGGTTGCAGTGAGCTGCGATCGTGCCACTGCACTCCAGCCTGGGTACCAGAGTGAGACTCTGTCTCAAAAAAAAAAAGAAAAACCAAACAAACAAAAAACTAAAACATTAACTATTCAAAATCATGCTGACTTAACTAGTTATGTATATGAGTCTAGCATAGGATTGCTAACCTGATACTACATATAAAAAAATCACTTCTATGTTAAAATACCTAAATGTGGAAAGCAAAACTGTAAAATTTATAGAAAAAAATACAGGCATATGCATTTAAGATGTTGGCATTGGAAGGATAGCTTAAGAGACCCCAAAAGCACAGATTGCTAAAGAAAAGATACATAAATCTGACTACATCCAAATTTTTAAAAACCCCGAAGTTTTTCTTTCTGAAAAGAAGTTCTTAAAAAAGTGAAAAGACAGCTATAGTGTAGAAGATATTTACAACAAACATTTAGCCAGCAATTAGTATTTCATAAAAGATTCCTACAAATCAGTGAGACAAAGACAATCTGTTAGAAAAAGGGACACACGACAGGCCACTAACAGATGAGGAATCTGAGGTTTAAAAGACACGTGAAAAGCTGTCTGGTTTCCTACTGTTTTTGCTCACCAGTCATATTGGCAGTAGGTAAAAAGTGCCAGTTAGACATATTGACAAATGTCTGGAGCCCTGGGAATTCATATATTGCTGGCAGGAGTTTAAATTTGAAATAGGCATTTTGGAAAGCAGTTTAATGGAGTTTCAGCTACTCTTTGACCCAGAAATTTCACTCTAAATATATATCATACGGCTGGGCACGGTAGCTCACCCTGTAATTCCAGCACTTTGGGAGGCTGAGGTGTGACCTCAGGGTCAGGGATTCAAGACCAGCCTGATCAACATGGAGAAACCCCATCTCTACTAAATATACAAAATTAGCCAGATGTGGTGGTGCATGCCTGTAATCCCAGCTATTCGGGAGGCTGAGGCAGGAGAATCGCTTGAATCTGGGAGACAGAGGTTGCAGTGAGCCGAGATCACGCCATTGCATTCCAGCCTGGGCAACAAGAGTGAAACTCCATCTCAAAATATAATAATAATAATAATAAAAAGTATATATGTAAACATCATAGACAAAACTTGCCCATATATATACAAAGGTGTGTTTACAAATGGTCAGAGCAGCATGTTTATAGTGCAAAAAGTTTTGTTTGTTTGTTTAAGACAGAGGGGCGGTGGTGATTCTGTGGGTCTTGGCCCCTTTCTGCTGTCAGGGCTAAGTTGGCTCCCTGAGTTGGTGAAAGCAGTATCCAGCCAGGTGCAAGGGAGGCGGGGGCAGGATTTCGCCTTTACTGATGGGCAGGCCACAGGTCCCCTATAGAACGGTGACTCTTGAATATTGAGAGGACGGTATCCCTCCCTGAGCGTCTTCTGGAGCTTGATGACCACTAGGGAGTGTATCAGAGTCACGTGCACCAAATATGTTACCGGTGGCAGCTATTCAAGTTATCCCGAGTTCGTGCTGGTGTACCCGTACAGGTCTGCAGCAACTTCAGCTCTTGCCTCCTCAGAAGAAAGAATTGGACTGAGGGCCATAAGATAGAAGGAGAGACTGAGGCAATTTTCAGAGCAGGACGGAAAGTCTAGCAAAAAGCTCTAGAACAGTAAGGAAGGGAAAGAAGGAAAGTACAACTTGTAAGAGGGCCAAGCAGGCAACTTGCAAAACCAAGTACACCGCAACAAGTCTTTAAACAGTGACCTAAATGCCCATCAGCGTGAATGGATAAATCAGTATAGTTGCACGTAGAGTATGCATAGACATATGTTCCTAAAACAGAATGATATACAAGCAGTGAAAATTAATAAACTAGAGCTGTAGATAGCAACATGTTTTTTTATTTTGTTTTTTGTTTGTTTGTTTGTTTGAGATAAAGCCTCACTCTGTCCCCCAGGCTGGAGTGCAGTGGCACGATCTCGGCTCACTGCAACCTCTGTCTCTTGGGTTCAAGTGATTCTTCTGCCTCAGCCTCCTGAGTAGCTGGGACTACAGGTGTGCGCCACCATGCCCAGCTAATTTTTGTATTTTTAGTAGAGACGGGGTTTCCCCATGTTGGCCAGGCTGGTCTGGAACTCCTGACGCCAGGTGATCCGCCCACCTCGACCTCCCAAAGTGCTGAGATTACAGGCATGAGCCACCGTGCCCAGGCCAGAAGAATTTTTAAAACACTGTTCAGTGAACAAAGACCCAATCTGCAGAAGGATGTATTTCATATAACACCATTTATATATGTCTAAAAGCAACACAGCATATATATATGTAATCTAATACATACATGCATATACTATGTATTATATATAATCCTTATATATATATATAGAATCAATATATATATTTAGGTCAGGACATTTAGATCACCGTTTAATATAAGGATTATATATAATATATATTATATTATTATGTATTAATTATTTAATCCTAATATATGTATATTAGGATTCCATGCAAATGAAGTAAAAATATAAAGAAATAATGCAAACTGCAAACCAAATCCGGAAAGCATTTATTGAAGCAAGGATGTGGATATAGATGGAAAGAAAACCTAGACACCTTCACACCTTTTTTCTTAAACTGGGCAATAGGTGTTGTCTAGGTATGTTAGGATATTGTTTTCCATTTTTATGTCTGAAATGATTGTTTTTCATTTTTAAAAGTGACAGTACAGCTCACAGATTTCAAGCAAAGTGAAGTTTTAAATGAATGCATTAAGTACAATCAGTTACTACAGAACGTGATCTAAAAATACATGTTCCTCATGTTGCAGAGTGAGAATGGAAATGAGGAGTAAATTGTAATCCTGCCAGGGAAGCCAGGTGTCTCAGCAGATTTGGACTCTTTGCATGGCAGGTGGATCTAATTTATGTAATGCTTGGGTTAAGACAGCTCAGGAAGGCAGCCTTGCAATGAAACCTGAACCTGTGTGCGTTTTTAGCAGTCACCGCGTGGTGGCAGCCTATCCAAGAAAATTCAAGGGCAATAGTTTGCTCTTGAGAGCCTAAAAATTTTGATTTGGAAGCTCAGTGGAAGAGGAAAATAAACCTTGCCCTGCACTGAACAGCTGTGATGAAGAGAGAAAATACCTTCCTTGGCAATTGAATGTTTTCGCAGCTGTCACAGATACTTTTGCTAGTTGTATCTGTATTTTTGAAAAACAAAGACATTTTTCAAAGTACTTTTTTATTACGGGAATAAATCACCTTGTCTCTGCACTTTGGGATGAATCTCATCCGAACTTTGAGAACGATTAAGTGACTTCACTTTCTGGAGAAGCTAGTCATTGGGTAACATTCTTGTTTTCATATGTACCAGAAGGTTCTCTTTCATAGTTGATGTTGCACACACGTTTTTTTCCCCTAAGTCCTTGGTATTTATAGTGGCACCACTGCAAATGTTAGAGGCGGTCAACTTTCATTCTTATTATTGCTTCATCTTTGTGGCCAAAAACATGGGAAGAAATGTTCATGGCCCCACCCCATACTTGTCCCGCCTCTACCTGGCCTACCTGCCTATGTCAGGCTCCTGTCCCACCACAAACGACAGCCTGTGTCTTTCATGTTAGCAGCTAGTCTTTCACTAGCCACATACCTCCCCATAACCCATATGCCTCCCTGTGTCTGCCTGACATTTGAATTGTCACTATTCTTGTGTTGTAATTTTATAAGAAGAGTGTATGGGGCAGAAAACCCTTGCCATTCATTTCCTGAGTAGGAATTCTAGCCTTCCTTGGAGTCGTGGTAATGTGGAGCCATGGTAATATGTGGATTGTACCACTCAATGGCTGTCTGGAGGCCACAGTGGTGCAAAAAGCTACCTAGGCATGGGTTAGTGTCCTGGGGCACCCAATCGGGACAGACTCTGTCCACACCTGGCACACCCTTGGAAAAGCTTCACTGTGAAAAACACTGAAAGTAAAAATTTTAACAACAGATAGGGATTTTTTTCCCCCTTGAGATAGAGGCTCACTCTGTTACCCAGGCTGGAGTGCAGTGGCGCGATCTTGGCTCACTACAACCTCTGCCTCACAGGTTCAAGCGATTCTAATGCCTCAGCCACCTGAGTAGCTGGGATTACAGGCGAGCACCACCATGCCTGGCTAATTTTTATATTTTTAGTAGACATGGAGTTTCGCCATGTTGGCCAGGCTGGTCTCGAACTCCTGGTCCCAAGTGATCCACCCACATGGCCCTCTCAAAGTGCTGGAATTATAGGCCTGAGATGCTGTGCCCAGCCCAGATGGGGATTTTTGTTGTCCAGTTTAATGAACCAAGAATAAAAGTGCATTTTAAGATTATAGTCTCTTCTCCTTATTGGCAATGGTAAAAGAGTTAAGAAAAGAAGAGAACAAGCTTAGGATTATGGCTACTAAGTAGAAGGGCGTTATCTTTGACAAGCATTTCTGATGTGCTTATTTATACCTGACATGGAACAAGACTGCCCGTCCCCTCAACACGTCCCTGCTGTGGAACATCTGGCTGGGGAGTTCCAAAGCTGAGGGTGAAAGGTCTGGGCATCGGGTATGACTGTGTAACACTAGAGTTCTATCTACCATCTCTTAAACTACAGGTAGTCTTAGCAGTGTGGGCTAACCTTCTGGTTACCAGGCAGCCTGCTGCAACCACTCAGAACTGCCTTTGAAGGTTTCCAGTCGGGCACAACATTTGTGTTCTCATTAAGCAGTAGAGCGCAGGCTTTGGGGACACACAGCTCTGGGCTCAAGCCTTAGCTTTTGCTACTCTAAGCCTGTTTCTTCGTGTAGAATGGCAATCGTAATACTCCCTATTGCCGGATGCGGTGGCTCACGCCTGTAATCCCAGCACTTTGGGAGGCCGAGGCGAGCGGATCACGAGCTCAGGAGATCAAGACCATCCTGGCTAACACGGTAAAACCCCGTCTCTACTAAAAATGCAAAAAATTAGCCGGGCGTGGTGGCGGGCGCCTGTAGTCCCAGCTACTCGGGAGGCTGAGGCAGGAGAATAGCGTGAATCCGGGAGGTGGAGCTTGCAGTGAGCCGAGATCTCGCCACTGCACTCCAGCCTGGGCTACAGAGCGAGACTCTGTCTCAAAAAATAATAATAATAATAATAATACTTCCTACTTTATGGGGCAGTTGTGGGAATGAAATTAAATACTAATGGGGACTGGGTGCAGTGGCTCACGCCTGTAATCCCAGCACTTTGGGAGGCTGAGGCGGGCAGATTGCTTGAGCCCGGGAGTTTGAGACCAGCCTGGCAACATGGTGAAACCCCATCTCTACAAAAAGTACAAAACTTAGCCAGGCATGGTGGCTGTAGTCCCAGATACTTTGGAGGCTGAGGTGGGATGACCGCCTGAACCTGGGGAGGTCGAGGTTGCAGTGAGCTGAGATTGCACCACTGCACTCCCTGGAGTGCAGGCTGGAGGAAAAGAAATAAATGGGCCCATTAGGCAAATGTGGGTCAATTGGGCAAATCACTCAAATCATAAGTAGATAAACTAGTAAAATAGTGTGACTTAGGGTCCCTCACTGGAAGCCTGGTATTACATGCTTCCATTGTGTGGGTGGGGGAAGGAGAAAGTGTCTCTAGCTCTGTCTATGAGGTCTCCCCACAGAATATTGGCCAAGGAAGTGAAACCAAAAGCAAGACTACCAGGAGACAACGTCCCAGAGAGAGGAGGGACTGAACAGAGCAGGTGCCCTGCTTTGGCCAGTCAGGCTCATCTTCCAATCCTCAGTAGATTATTATCAACTTTAAGTGATGTCACAGAGTCCCTTCCTCCAAAACTGTGGACCTCTTCCTTCCCATGCCTCTTGTTACTCGGAAGTCACTCTGCTTCCAAACATGTTGGCTAGAGATCCCTGATGGGCCAGTTATTACTTTCAGACTCTGTAGTTTTAAAGAATAGTTACATCCAGTTAGTTACAAATAGAAATCGATCCTTTCTTTGTCCGTCTATCTAAACGGAAGGATATTCTTTTTTTTTTTTTTTTTTTTGAGCCGGAGTCTTGCTGTGTTGCCCAAGCTAGAGTGCAGTGGTGCAGTCTTGGCTCACTGCAGCCTCCGCCTCCTGGGTCCAAATGATTCTCCTGCCTCAGCCTCCAGAGTAGCTAGGACTACAAGTGCACGCCACCATGCCTGGCTAATTTTTGTATCTTTAGTAGAGACGGGGTTTCACCATGTTGGCCAGGATGGTCTTGATCTCCTGACCTTGTGATTCGCCTGCCTTGGCCTCCCAAAGTGCCGGGATTATAGGCATGAGCCACCGCGCCCAGTCGGAAGGATATTTTATGGACACTAATTAGGTATAAAATCGCCATGGAGCCTGAGCATGAAGAATTGAACTTCTTAGGGTTCCACAGAAACCAGAATAGACTTCTGTGTTTGGTAGCTTTGTAACTTAGGCCTATTGGGGTGTATAGTTGAAAATTGAGAATAAATTTCCTGTTCTGTTTCTGAGCATCTTTTCCAGGCTTGGAGATGCGTTGAGCATTTCCACGGAGACCCTAGAGGTGGGGAGGGGAAGAACACCTGGGCATTTGTCCAAATTAGCCATATGCTGTGGAGTGTCACATGTCAGGAAGCCAAGGCAGTGGAGCTAGTGCCTTTGGGCAGGGCTAGGGAACCCCAACGGCCTTTCCTCCACCCAAACGCAGGCCCCCACACCCAGCGTCCTGGGCCCTGCAGGGGAATGACACTGTTGGTATCACTCTCAGGAATGAGTCTAGATTTGGAGATAACCTCTTCCTGACCTCGATGATTTCACTCTGATGCCAAAACCAGTCTGAAGTGGGCGTGGTTTTGCATTTGGTGTTTACAAGGTGGAGTGGTGCCCTCGGCATGGAAGGAAGAGGTGGGCAGGTACGGGCGGGGCCCTGCTCCCTCAGGAGTCTCCTCTGAACCTGTGGTTAGGGCACAGCTGGACAATGCTGAAATGGTCTCCAGCTGGGAGATGAGGTAAACCTCAGCTGCATGCAGAAGAAATAACCTAGAAATCAGAGAAGCGTTTTATTTTGTTTTTCTCAGAGGATCTCATTTCTCCCTCTCCTCCTGAGCACAGAGATCCTCAAACCTGGTATTCACAGAAGGAAAAAATATAGGTCTTTTTCATCTTTGAAGGATCAAAGTGTCTAGGTTTTTTTTTTTTTTTTTTTTTTTTTTTTTTTTTTTTGAGCAAAGCTGAACTATCACAAAGTTCTTTTTAGTTTAAATTTAGTGCATGATATGGCTCATGAACGGCTTTTAAAAGTGAACTGGAAAATTCTAAATGTACTTGTATTATACATGTGAAAGGATGACTTTTTGAAAAAAAGAATAATGTCTATTCCAAACAGGAGAGGGGAGGAACTCTAGCTTTTAAACTGCACTAGATTAGTGAGTTACATGACAATTCTCCTTTGAACAGGATGGAATGCACTGAAAGCAGGAATGTGCTGTTGTGACAGTAATGACAGCCAATGTTAATTGACAGAATGGCGACTCTGAACCAGGCACTGTCTTGTACTCCTGTTATCTCAGTGGTCTTCACACTTATTCTGTTAGGCAGGACTGTCATCCTCCCCATATTACAGATGAGGAAACTGAGGCTCAGAGAGGAGACTTTGCAAAGATCATGTGATTAAAAAGTGGTAGCGGTGGCACAACAGCCTGTATTTTTAACACTGTCCCATGCAGCTCTTATTCTAGATCATCACATAAAGTCTAATCTCTAATCTCGAAAACCAAAAATGACCTGCCACCTCAGATGAGAGACACCAAGACCCTAGACACTCGGCTTGTGTTGAATTCACTCTTATTTTATTTTGATGTTTGTAATTCCAGAGCCATGCTTGTTAAGAGAGTTGAGCTGAAGTAGACTGAATGCTGTCCCCTCCCTGAGGCCTGGGGCTCATCACCAGCTATCCAGGCTCCCCTTTCAGAGGGGATGGTGAGCACCTTTGGAAAGGGCAGGGGTGAGCACACAAGACAGCCTCAGTTATGCGAGTTCATTCCCTCCCCTGCCTGCTGTGGGTGAGATGGAGAATAAAAGCGCTGGACCCTCCTGGGCATCACAGCCTCGTGCTCAGTGAGTGACTGAGGTCACCAGTAACCCAGGTCATCAGTAGTGTGGAATTAAGTGCACTGGATAGTGTCGGCCCCTGAGCTTTGTTTGACAGATTTAGGGGGTCAGCTCCCCACTTTCCCCTCTTGCTTCTGTCTGATCATTGCTCTGTTTATTAATACCAGGGAAGAAGGTGAATAGAACTTTTTGGAAAGTCAAAAAAAAAAAAAATCAGGCCATTATACTTAGCAGTGCTGAGAGAAGGATTTGTGAGACGACATATTCAAACTAATGGGCATAAGACCAAGAAGGGGCTGTGTGGCCTGGTGTGGTGGCTCACGCCTATAATCCCAGCACATTGGAAGGCCAAGACAGGCGAATCA
>NW_012103554.1:1236089-1237870 GCF_000951045.1 Mandrillus leucophaeus
CCTGGCCAGTATTAGAATCTTTTAATGGGAACGTCTTAAACATAACCTGTAACAATGAAGCACCTTATAATTGTGTGGAGATTTCCTTTTCACGGCTTTTTCATATATGCCTCGCACTCACCTGGCAACCCTGCAAACTGGACATTATGCTCACCAGAGAGCCTTGACCCTGATTGTCGCTGGCAAGGAGCAGTGTCTGGACTTGAATGCAGGTCGCAGGAACTCCACCCATGGTGTTCTCCCACTGCACCTCAATTCCTCACTTTTCAAAGGAGGCAGCGGAGGCCCGGAGAGTTTCTGAAAGGAAATGGAATGCAGAAATCTGTCGATGTGCAATGTGAGACTCAGAACTGAAAAGCATAAATGTCAGGAAATGCAAAGCAGAATTTGCCCCGGCAACGGCAGTTTGCATGAATGTGAAGACGCTGTATGGATGAAAGTTTGTGGCTGGCGGCTCGGGCATGAATCCTTGGGGCTGCTGTTCTTCTAGGAGCCTGGCTTGCCTGGTGTTGCCCTGGGAACTGCAACTTGAGCATTTCCTTAGTTTTTGTACTAAAGGAACCAAAATAAGGTATTTTGGTTCTAAGTCTTTGTCATGGGAAGGAAACTCCCTGTTACCACCCCCCATCTACACACACATTGTCTCTCTTGGCCCCACTTTTGAATTTTGTTTTTCCTAAAGTATAGGGAAGAGAATTATTATTATTATTTTCTTTTTGAGACGGAGTCTTGCTCTGTCGCCAGGCTGGTGTGCAGTGGTACGATCTCGGCTCACTGCAAGCTCTGCTTCCTGGGTTCAAGTGATTCTCCTGTAGAAGGGAATTATTTTTGATGAGTCATTAAAGTATATCCATTCCCAGAATGGTGTTTCAGTTTTCCTTTTATCATCTGTCATGACTTTTTTAAGTGTGAAGCTTACTTCCAGAAGAATTGTCTTTTCCAGCATTTTGAACACAACTAAATATCTTTGATATTTTCTTCTCATATGTTAAGCAGTAAATTAAGTTGAATGGTGAAGTTAGAGGTGAACTTAGGAACATTTAGAAAAAGGAAGGTCACTTATTATTTTTTAGGGAAAAAATTTGGCAGATAAATGCTGTACTCCCAATTCCCAGATGTCCATTTGGCTTGTACTCATTTTGATTTATGAAATAATCATAAGAAATGTCTTAAAATTTTAAAAGCCAATAATTTGTTCTACTAATCACAGAAATAAAAGAAATACACCCAATTCCTGAAAGGAAAAAAATTCTCCCAGGATGAGATCACTGGGTGGACATGAAGTGGGTAAAATACCTTTTACTGCAATTGTCATCCCCTTATCTTGCCAAAGTATGACAACATCTGAATGAAGATGGTTTGACGTTCTTAGTTTAGAGTAGTTATACTATTATTTTAACATTCCTATTTAATGGTATGCTTAATACTGCAGAGAAAGGTGGATATGGATTCATAGCTTCGAAGCAATAATCTTATGATCAATGTTCATTTAATTTCAAATACAAAGTTAGACATTTAGAGTTTAAAAAATTAATGAATAGGCTGGGTATGGTGGCTCATGCCTGTAATCCCAGCACTTTGGGAGGCTGAGGCAGGCAGATCACGAGGTCAAGAGTTTGAGACCAGCCTGACCAACATGGGGAAACCCCATCTCTACTAAAAATACAAAAAGTATCCGGGTGTGGTGGTGGGCGCCTATAATCCCAGCTACTCAGGAGGCTGAGACAGGAGAATCGTTGAACCCGGGAGGTGGAGGTTGCAGTGAGCTGAGATTGTGCCAC
>NW_012103554.1:1239120-1245503 GCF_000951045.1 Mandrillus leucophaeus
TACAAAAAACATTTAAAAAACAAAATGAACCAGGCATGGTGGAGCACATTTATAGCCCCAGCTACTTGGAGGCTGAGGTGGGAGGATCGCTTAAGCCCAGGAGTCAAGGCTGCAGTGAGCTGAGATCATGCCACTGCATTCCAGCCTAGAGGACAGAGTGAGACCCCGTCTCCAAAAATAAATAACTAATTAAATAAAGTCTTGTGAAGAATCTGCAGTGGAGCGTAATGTAACCCATAAATCCACTTAACTGGGCGCACACAAACTACAGTATGTCCCAGTTCATTAGAGTGAAAATCAAGCAAGGGACCACCTCGGCGTGGTAGAGCCCCTCGCTTGCCCTCCACACCCTGCTCTGTTCTCTGTGTCTGACCATTGACCAGCCGTCACTCAGGCACTAGTCGAGAATGCCAATGTCTTCAGTTGTAATTTTAGAAGCACATCATTGCTGGACAAAGCGCCTATCTGTTAATTTTTAAAAGTAATGTTCATCATTTTGAACATTGTTTTCTTTCTTTTTTATTCAACTGACCCTCATGAGGAATTGAACTTGGTTTTCTGAACTTTGTTGGTAATGTTTGAAGGACATAGAAACAGTTGTCATAGGTCTCAAGTGATATAAACCACAGTTCTTTAGAAAATATCTTTTGTTTTACCCATTCTGGATTTTGAAGTATATACAGATCTCATACCTGAGATTCTTATTGATATGAACTGTTTCAAAATACATTGATAGCAGAAGATACATACTGTCTTCCAGTCAAGAGGATAGGGCTGTATTTAGTTTAAAACATTTTAATGCATTTTATTTGCTAAATACAAAATTACAATATTCTATATAACTTTCCAAATTCCATCTGTCCTCCCTTTCCCCCGTCTCTTTATATTCAGATGCTTGTCTCTCTAGCTTAAAAATTCATGACTTTGAGAAAATTCATCTTCGTGTTATCTAAACTACTGCACCCCCACACGCTCCCTGTTAAGTGTCTGCGTATCTGCGCCTTGCTGTTGTTTTAAAATTCGGTTCTCTGCCTGGGGAATGGGGTGGTTTGCTTTAAGCTGCTCCACTCTTCTCGGCAGAAAAAGCAATACTTTGTTATGAGGTAGAGTTTTAAGCCAAGCTTTGGCTGGGGTCTTTCCCATTTGGGAGGAGGAGAGTAGGAACAGCAAGTGAGACGAAAATTCTCCTTGAATTTTAGCTCATTAAAATCTTACCTTGTCCTCGGCGTGGTATTTACTGATTTAAGCATCTAGCACTTTTCCTTTCCAGAAAGAATTAACATCTACGATGCAATCATTGCTAAGCGAGGAGATTTTTGTGTTTTCTCTGTGGAATTAGCTGTTCCCCAGTTGCGGATGAGCACATCCCACTTTAGAGTTGTGTGTAGGTATGGAGTTGAGGGGTTGGAATGAGATTTCCAAGATTTATAGGTAATGAAAAGAACAGGTTGTATCAAAGATACCACGTGTAGGAAACTAACTGTTCTTAGGGGACTTGTGTGAACCTGTGATCCTTGGCTTTCTCCAAAATGAACATTTCAGCCGTGTTCATATTAACCTCCTTTTTACAGTTGTTTTACCATGTTCTGGTTTTGCTGCTATTCTGCCTGAAAATCTAGCAAAATGGTGTTTCTTATCTGCAGAACTGCGACAAAGCTTAAACATTTGCATTTCTCTTGAGGATTACTGTGGTTGAATTTTTGACAGTACTATATATAAATGAAGAAATACAATTTTTTATACAGATGTTTAAAATCCTCTTTCTACTAGAACACTTCTTTCTCCCTAAATATACCATCACCAGGAACTCTAGCTGTTTTTCAGATAGGTGAGGTCTGGCCCACACAGTGGGCTTGCTGGCCTGTATAATGGCACCATCACAATGGTGGGTTAAGGGACTAGATTGCTGGTGATATTGGCTGCACAATTCTTTTTTTTGAGACAGAGTCTCACTCCATTGCCCAGGCTGGAGTGCAGTGGTGCGATCTTGGCTCATTGCAACCTCCGCCTCCCAGGTTCAAGCGATTCTCATTTGGCTGCAAAGTTCTTGGTGAGGTTTGGTGGTATCTTGGCCCTGTGGCACAGAAGAATGGTTATTTAGGCAAATGTGTTTTGTTTTGTTTTTGAGACAGGGTCTTGCCCTGTCATCCAGGCTGGAGTGAAGCGGCTTGATCACGGCTCACTGCAGCCATGACCTCCTGGGCTCAAGCGATCCTTCCACCTCTACCTCCAAAGTAGCTAGGACCACAGGCATGCCTCACCACACCTGGCTGATTTCTATTTTATTTTATTTTTGTAAAGACAGGGCCTTCCTATGTTGCCCAATCTGTTCTCAAACGTTTGGGCTCAAGCAGTCTTCCCACCCTGGCTTCCCAAAGTGCTGGGATTACCCAGCATGGTGGCATGAGCCAACATGTCTGGCCTAGGCAAATGTTTTAGTAGGGCTTTCTCTTTTCTTTTTAAGGTGATTAATACAGTAGATTCATACAGTCAGAAGCTGAAAAGCAGGGAATACTGTTTGGCTTATTAATGGATAATCAATGAATGTTAATACACTTTTCACTATTCACATGGTCAAATTGATCAAATATTTCCAAGGTGTTAACTTTTAAAGTTGGCTTTGTCAGCTCTATGAAAAGACATGCATTTACATTTTCATCATGCTCCTCCTCTGTCAGGGGACTTGGATCTGCCCTTGATCTTGGCTTTTCTGTTCATAAACCAGGTAGGACTGTCAAAGGTTTGCTCCCACTATCATCTCTTGTCCCAAGATTTCTAAAAGGCATCAGCTGATGCACCCTTTTGCCCAAATAGTGTTGATCGTCCTCAGGCTGAGGAGCTGTCCTGGTTCTTCCACAGGATCTATAATGATTAGCCTGTAAGCTGAGAATGGATAAGGGTGTCTCCAGCACGTTTATTTGGTGGTTTGGTGGGGGCAGTGGCAGTGGGGATGCTTTTGTGTTCCGTAATCTGCCCCTCTGTCTGTTTGACCCCACAGACTCTGTGGTTAGTTGCAGGACATCAAAGTCCACAGGAAAGACAGTGGGGGAAGGGACTGTCAGTCGCCCTCTTTCTGCCTAGGTTCACTAGGCTCTCTAAGACTGGATTCACTAGGAGACACAGGACATACCGTAGAGCTATTTGTGTCTGAGAGCCCCAGTTTCCTTGTCTGTTAAATGAGCATAGTAACACCAATCTCACTCATTTGGAATATTCAGTGAGGTAATACTTACAACACCTAGCTGACCTGTACAATTGTAGCTATTCTCTTCTGCAAGTCTAATATTCCTATTCACCCCTCGCTCCGCATAGGGATCCAGTTTGAAATCATCAGTTGCTCAGTGGGGCTTGGGGAGCCATTCTTTGGTTAAAGTCAGAGCCAGCCTCTTTGCCTACCACTTTGTCTTAATGTCAACTTCCTACCAGACTTGTTCCTCCAGTACTGGATGATCAAAATGCAAATAGGATGGACACGATCAATGCATTTTGTTGGAGTGGTTGCATTCTTTCTACTTTCTCAAGGCAAAAAAATGAAAAAATGAACGGTTGGACAAGAGACTAACCAGGGCCTCAGAGAAAGTGAAATTCTTTCTCAAGCTCCTGAAAATCCTTCCATGGGTATAGTAACAGTTCTATAGGGGTCTCATTGTGATGGTGCCATTATACAGGCCAACAAACCCACTGTGTGGGCCAGACCTCATGGCCTTCATCCTTGTTTTCCTCTTTTTTGTTTTTTGAGACAGGATCTCGCTCTGTCTCCCAGGTGGGAATGCAGTGGTGTGATCTTGGCTCACTGCAGCCTCTGCTTCCTGGGTTCAAGCGATTCTTGTGCCGCAGCCTCCTGAGTAGCTGAGATTACAGGCCCCTGCCAGTGCGCCTGGCTAATTTTTGTATTTTTAGTAGAGACAGGGTTTCACCGTGTTGGCCAGTCTGGTCTCGAACTCCTGACCTCATGATCCACCTGCCTCGGCCTCCCTAAGTGCTGGGATTACAGGCGTGAGCCACTGTGCCCGGCTGCCCCATCATTTTTCTTGATATTATAGTTAGTGGTGAAAACATGTAAATGATAATACTCCACATGCAGTATGTATGCTGAAGTGACTACCCTGAAGATATTTTTTAAGTCCTATTTTCTTTTCTTTCTAGGATATGATAATTATTTTCTGTTTGTATTAATACATGCTTGAAAGGAATTAGTAAAGCGATTCCATCCTTGTCAGCAGCTTGGAACAAAGCTGTGGATCTGGGATTGTGTTGAACTCATTTGACATCAGTGGTTAGTTGTGTCTTTATGCCTCAGATCAAACTGTGCATGTTTTTTTCTTTCTCCTTTTAGCTTCACGAGGCTGACATTGTGGTCCTAGGCTCACGTAAGCCAGAAGAGATTCCCCTTACTTGGATACAACCAGGAACTACTGTTCTCAACTGCTCCCATGACTTCCTGTCAGGTAAATGTCTTCACATTGGTGTTGAGCCACTGATTAGGTCAGATGATTCGAAGAAATGTTAACCTTTTCCTAAGAGGGTATGTTTCTGAAATGTTAGCAGTCATCAACATTAGTATATAGGGTAGGAAACTTAGACTGTGGGCTACCTGATAGAACCATGCTGTTGAGCAAAGAGAGACCAAGATGGCGGTTGAGGTGTCTGCTGCCACAGTGAAGTGCCCCCTACTGGCCTCTAGCAGTCAGGTTAGTTGTGACCTTAAGTAGATGATTTGTATGTGTGTGAGGTAAACTAGAAATAGCGGTTTTCACAGTCTCTTAAAAATTAGTAAAATCCTTTCTTCCAAAGAAATCTTTGTGGAATTTCACTATGTAAAAGCAGATGAGAGCCAGATTGTCGGGAGGGATGGGAATAGGATCAGTCTCTGTGTCTCCCTGATTTCCCCTTGTGTTGACCCATGAAGCACATCCTTGGAGCCCCAGAGTCATGTCAGAACAGTATGAAAATCACCACTAGATGCAGAAACTGTTTTAGGATTGGTCCTGCTATTTGATGGCATTTTGCCAAGGTATCCAGGAATACTCAAGACCACACCAGGCCCACTTTGGGGGCAGCCCAAGCAGTGCCCGCAACAGGGCAGCCAGCAGCCCCGGGATCCAGCAGGAGCCGGCCCAGAGTAGGTTCCTTTTTCCAGTTCGTAGAAGGACTGAGTCTAAGAAAGCCTTGGACCACACCCAGCCCCTCAGCAAGTCCCTGAATGGCACAGGTGAGCAAGAGACGATGGCACAGGGAGGCAGAGGAGAGCCCCCCTTCCTGATTCCTTCTGGCTTTGGCCTCCAAATATTCATGCAGAAGAGAGGACTATGCTGAGCTGGGCTGGAGGACAGGGGCAGCTTTTACCCCTAAAGCTGGGCAGAACATGCACCACGGTTGGCAGCCTCTGCTCTCCTTCACTTCCACTAGGACCATACTTGAGGTTGAAATATTGAAACCTTATAGGCAGCTCCATAAAAGCGTGAACCCTAGCCAGAGGTTGATACTGACCCTCCTCTCTAGGAAATGTAGCTCCTGCCAGAATTGACGGATCAGATTTAAAACTCCCTGGGGGCTGGAGAGGGTGGAATGGATCAGAGTCCAAGGAAAGAGCCAGAGCTCAGCTCTTGCATTAAGAGCTGTGACCCTAGCGGCTCTTTTTAACAAACAGAAAGCATGTGCTAAATAACATTTTAAAAGTATATGTAGTTTCTTCATATAACTTTTTTTTCCCTGAGAAAAACAATGCCTAACCTATTAATAGTAGACAGGGTTTCCTCTGTGCAGAATCCCAGTTAGATTAGGAAAATCAGTTCCAACATTTGTTTCTTGTAAATGAATGCTGCTTTGCTGTAATATTTACTTGCTGTGTTTTATTAAAGTTTTCATGTAGGACAGTTTTGGCACAGTCATGGCTAGGGTTAGGAGTCTACTTTGATGTTCTCCTGGAATCCCTTTGAGCTCTGTGGTTACATGACAGTGACATATATTTTGTTAGTGAAAGTGTTTTATTTTTAATAAGGTTTCCTTTTAGGACCCTTATTTTTGGAAAAAGTATTCCCTGAAACATTAGATTTCAATGTAATGATTCTCTGGGGGAAAGAAGACCAAGGCGTTACAGATGTTCCTCGGGCTTATGCGTAGATAAACCCATCAGAAGTTGAAAATATCATAAGTAAAAAATGGGCATTTATAGATAGGATGGGATGTGAAAACA
Organism: Mandrillus leucophaeus; assembly: GCF_000951045.1. NCBI lineage: Eukaryota > Metazoa > Chordata > Mammalia > Primates > Cercopithecidae > Mandrillus > Mandrillus leucophaeus. The sequence goes on from NW_012103554.1 coordinate 1,245,317, forward strand.
CAAAACAACATCCAAAAATGCTGGCAGCTTAGTACACTGCAGAGTACTGGTTGTTTGGTCTTGTGATTGCATGCCTGACCAGAAACCGCGATTTGCTGTCACTGCTGCCCAGCGCCTCAAGACACCCTTGTTCTGTGTACGGCTAGCCTGGGAAAAGATCAAAATTTAAAGCAGTTTCTACTGAATG
>NW_012103554.1:1246170-1255286 GCF_000951045.1 Mandrillus leucophaeus
CTTAAAAATGGGGCTGATGGCCAGGCGTGGTGGCTCACACCTGTAATCCCAGCACTTTGGGAGGCCGAGGCAGGTGGATCACCTGAGCTCAGGAGTTTGAGACGCAGCCCGGCCACCATGGTGAAACTCTGTCTCTACTAAAAATACAAACAAATTACCTGGGCTTGGTGGCGGGTACCTGTAATCCCAGCTACTCGGGAAGCTGAGGCAGGAGAATGGCTTGAACCCAGGAGGCGGAGGTTGCAGTGATCCAAGATTGTACCATTGCACTCCAGCCTGGATGACAAGAGTGAGACTCCTCAAAAAAACAAAAAAAAGAAGGAAAGAAAAAAAAAATGGGGCCAACTAGGCAATCATTGAGATGAAGATGAGGAATGCTATGTCGATGAAACAGATGAACAGTTTTGGAGTGGTGCTGTCCATAATAGCACATTTCTAAATAGTCTACAAGTTTTAATTTTACCAACTTTTTTAGTATGAAAACTTGATCTAGGAATAATGGAGAAAGGTTTTTTTCCCCTCTTTTTTTCATTATCCCACTACTGTAAAGAAATGAATAAACTTTTTGAAATATTGAAAAGAAAAGAGCTCTTATTTAAACTTAAGATGAGAAGAAGAACTTTTAATAAACTTGTGGCTGGATGAAGGCAGAGTTTTATAATGCAATTTTTATTCTTACCTTCATGGTACAGGGTCCCTCCTCCTTCCCCCCGTAAAAATAGATGGGATGTTGTGATTTATGATGAGATAATTCTGTAGAGGCATTTTATGGAATACGTATGGAATCCTAGGAGAGATTTTCCTGATGGCTGATAGCCCAGACACAGAGCTCAGAAAACAATTACACCCAGCTAGTTGGTTCTGTTCACTCTACTATTGCATGAGTCCAATGTTTAGATTTTAAAACAAGGAAATTTCAACATTCTGTTTTCCAACTATAAGGGTAACTGCTTTAAAAAAAAATAAAAAAGACAACCAAAAAAACCTGTTTCTTAGAAAAGGTCTTGCTCTGTGGCTAGAGTACAGTGGCACGATCACAGCCTCAAACTCCTGGGCTCAAGCAATCCTCCCTCCTCAGCTAATTAAAATAATTTTTTTGTTATTGAGGCAGGGTTCTCACTGTGTTGCCCAGGCTGGTCTTGAACTCCTGGCCTCAAGTAGTCCTCCTGCCTCCACCTCCAAAAAGTGCTGAGATTACTGGTGTGAACCACCATATCTAGCCTAAAAAATTTATTTCAAATGAAAGAAATACACACTGCTCTTGTAGTGCTCTGCTTGCTAAACAGCAGATTTCATCATAAACACAACCATTTTGTACCCTAAATATTAGGACTTACTGATGTACCAAATGGACCAAGGAGAAGCTTTTCTTCTGTCTTAGGCTCAGAGAATAGTATCAAAACAGCAACTCTGTGGCTCAGAGTAGTTTATAGCATCATTTTAAGCTAATATAATTCTATTTAGTGTAGAAGAGGGCAAGAGCCCTGGGATGCTGATGTGCCGGCAGCCCCCGAGGGACCTTGAGACTTTCCCTCGTATGGCCCTGAAGGGAGACATTAGAACTTACTGGAGGCTGGGTGTACTGTGGCTCACGCCTGTAATCCCAGCACTTTGGGAGGCCGAGGCGGGTGGATAACCTGAGGTCAGGAGTTCAAGACCAGCCTGAGCAACATGGTGAAACCTCATCTCTACTAAGAATACAAAAGTTAGCCAGGCATGGTGGCAGGCACCTGTAATCCCAGCTACTTGGGAGGCTGGAGCAGGAGAATTGCTTGAACCCAAGAGGTGGAGGTTGCAGTGAGCCGAGATCACACCATTTCACTCCAGCCTGGGCAGCAAGAGCAAAACTCCATCTCAAAAAGAAAAAAAAATGTAGTGGAAAGAACATGGACTTTGGAGTCAAGATTAACCTAACTCAAGGAAAAGGGAGTTGTTTGTGTAAAAAAAATTCTTGGCCTGACACGGTGGCTCATGCCTGTAATCTGAGCACTTTGGGAGGCTGAGGCAGGTGGATCACCTGCGGTAGGGAGTTCAAGACCAGCCTGACCAACATGGAGAAACCCTGTCTCACTAAAAATACAAAATTAGCCGGGCGTGTTGGCTCATGCCTGTAATCCCAGCTACTCAGGAGGCTGAGGCAGGAGAATCGCTTGAACCCAGGAGGTGGAGGTTGCGGTGAGCTGAGATCATACTCCAGCCTGGGCACCAAGAGCGAAACTCTGTCTCAAAAAAAAAAAAAAAAAATTCTTAATTGCATTGCACTTACAAGCTGTGTGACTTTGAGGAAATAAGATCTCTGATGAATTAATAAGATTCCCAATTTATTTGTGGGTAAATTGGGAGGAAAGCTGTTGGGAGGAATGACTGAGATGCTACCTTGGGGCAGTTCCTCTTTGATGGTAGCTGCCGATAAATGCTGGTCCACTTCCTGCATTCCTCCCTCCACTTCCTTGTTGCCATGTCACCTGCACACAAAACAGCTTTCAGACTCCATCTTGGCCCAATTTAATTAGTTCTCAATATAATATATTTAATTTTTTGCTTTTTTTTAAAAAAAAGTAAAGGTTCATGCAGCACTGTATAAATTTCCTTGTTAATTTGGTTTCAGTGGTCCAAATTAAGTTATTACTAATAGCTTATTAGTATCAGTTTACTAATATTTTAATTATGTTTTTTTATCATGTCTTACATTGCATTCTTTTAAAAACTAGTGATATGCTGTCATTTGACAGTAAGATTCAAATAATTTAAAGTAGGAGTGCAACTCTTGAGAACACTGTCACAAAAATTTTACCCAATGATATATATTAGTCCATTCTCACACTGCTATAAAGAAACACCTGAGACTGGGTAATTTATAAAGAAAAGAAGTGTAACTATCTCACATTTCCATGGGTTGTACAGGTAGTGTGATGCTGGCATCTGCTTGGCTTCTGGGAAGGCCTCCGGAAACTCCCAGTTATGGTAGAAGGCGAAGGGGAAGCACGTATATCTTACATGGCCAGAGCAGGAGCAAGAGAGAGGGAGGGCATATTAGTCTGTTTTCACACTGTTGATAAAGACATACACGAGACTGGGAAGAAAAAGAGGTTTAATTGGACTTACAGTTCCACATGGCTGGGGAGGCCTCAAAATCATGGCGGGAGGTGAAAAACACTTCTTATATGGCGGCAGCAAGAGAAAATGCAGAAGACGCAAAAGTGGAAACACCTGATAAAACCATCAGATCTCATGAGACGTATTCACTACCATGAGAACAGTATGGGGGAAACTGCCCCCATGATTCAAATCATCTCCCACCGCGTCCCTGCTGCAACACGTGGGAATTATGGGAGTACAATTCAAGATGAGATTTGGGTGGAGACACAGCCAAACCATATCAGAGGAGGAGGTACACACTGCATACTTATAAACAACCAGATCTCAGGATAACTCACTATCATGAGAACAGCACCAAGGGGATGGTGCTAAGCCTTTCATGAAGGGCCACCCTCATGATCCTGTCACCTCCCACCAGGCCCCACCCCCAACACTGGGGATTACAATTCAACATGAGATTTGGTGGAGACACAGAACCAAACCATATCATGATACTCGTTTTATTTATTGCATTTTACTTTATATCCTACAAAGTCAATATATTTAACTCAAAAACTGGCTACCAGTGGTTTTTGTTGTTGTTGTTTGTAAGTTCTACCTGTACTGGTTTCTAATTTTCAGCTGTTCCTGATTTTAAAACTTCGCATTTGGGGGTAACTTCTCCTAGATGGGAAGAAAATATTTAAGGCTGTGGGCTTGGAGAGTGGTTTTTTGATAAGAAGGATGCCCTTGGCCAGACTGCATAGAAGCTGAGATGTTTCCACAGAGCCAAGATGGCAGGAAGGCTGAAGAGTCTGCTGCATCCCTCCCACTGCCGTGATTGTTCTGGCAAAGTTCCTAGGGTGGTCCAGCACTGCTCATGTTAGTGAAAGGGTGGTTCTGATTTCTGAGGAAGTCATGATAACACTTTGGCCTTAAATTTTCTTTTTGCAGAAAGTTTATCATTAGAAGAATGGCCATCTTTTAAAGTGATTCATTGACTTGTCCCTAGAGAAATCATGAGTTAGATGAGTGTTTACTGGGAAGTGAAAAGACCCATCCACGGTTTGGGATGAGATCCTTGTTGGACTGTGATCCCAGGATATTACCCAGGCCCAGACTGTAGACAACCTTCAGATGGAGTCCTGCCTCTACACGGGTAGGGAGTGAAATAATGATTCCCTTTCTCAATTTTCTTTAGCCATGAAATTTATTAAAAATGTATATCTGATTCTGAGTTGCCAGTCTTATTGCTTCAGATTCTCTGGATTCAGAACTTATTTTTATGTTATTTTATATTTTGAGAGAGTCTTGCTCTGTGATCCAGGCAGGAATGCAGTGGCGCAACTACAGGCCCACTGCCTCCTGAGCTCAAGTGATCCTCCTGCCCCAGCCCCCAGGTAACTGGGACTACTGACACATGCCACGATGCCCAGCTAATTTTTGTACCTTTTCTAGAGACAAGGTTTCACCAAGTTGCCCAGGCTGCTCTCGAACTCCTGGACTTAAGCAATCCTTCTGCCTTGGCCTCTCAAAGTGCTGGGGTTACAGGTGTGAGCCACCGCGCCCAGCTTCAATGCAATCTTAAAACTGAATTAGAAAATCTGAGTCCAGGCCAGAGTTATTTTTAAGTTGTGTTTTAAAATTGTGTTGTTTTTGGTCGAGCCTGGTGGCTCACACTTGTAATCCCAGCACTTTGGGAGGCTGAAGTGGGCTGATTGCTTGAGCTCACGAGTTCGAGACCAGCCTGGGCAGCATGGTGAAAATCTGCCTCTACAAAACATACAAAAATTAAGGCCAGGTGCTGTGACTCATGCCTGTAATCCTAGCACTTTGGGAGGCTGAGACCGGCAGATCATGAGCTCAGGAGTTTGAGACCAGCCTGGCCAACATGGTGAAACCCTGCCTCTACAAAAAAAATACAAAAACTAGCCAGGCGTGGTGGCACGTGCTTGTAGTCTCAGCTACATGGGAGACTGAGGCAGAAGAGTCTCTTGAACCCAGGAGACGGAGACCGCAGTGAGCTGAGATTGCACCACAGCACTCCAGCCTGGGTGATAGAGCAACAGTCCATCTCAAAAACCAAAACCAAAACCAAAAATGAGCCAGGCATTGTGGCATGCGCCTGTAGTCCCAGCTACTTGGGAGGCTGAGGTGGGAAGATGGCTTGAGCCTGGGAGGCAGGGGTTACAGGGAGCTGAGATGGTGCCACTGTACTCTAGCCTGAGGGATCGAGCCAGACCTTATCTTAAAAAAAAAGTATTGTTTTTAATTACTTGTAATTTTAATTGCTTGTAATTAAAAAACAGTAACTAAAAGGATCAAAAGTTAACTTTGCGGATAGTGAACCTTAGCCTACTGTACATAAAAATCAGAAGGCCAAGGCAGGAGGATTGCTTGAGCCCAGGAGCTCAAGACCAGCTTGGGCAACATAGTGAGACCCCCGTCTCTATAAAACAGCTTAAAAATTAGCCAGGTGTGGTGGCACACCTTTGCAGTCCCAACTACTCAGGAGGCTGAGGTGGGAGGGTTGCTTGAGCCTGGGAGGTCAAAGCTGCAATGATCATGATCACATCACTGCACTCCAGCCTGGGCAACAGAGCAAGACCCTGTCTCAAAAAATAATAACAGTAATAATCAGAAAGCAACACTGTATGTGAATGAAGTCACCTTACCTAGCTGCCGGCAGACAGCCTTTGGTGTTTCAAGAACTTCGTTTTTATTCATTCCTGCTTTTGATATTTGTTGACTGTGAGCTTTAGGCTTATCCAGGGTCCACGAAGAAGAAATGGTTCTTCCTCATCTCAGGCTTTTGTTATTTTGGGGCGTTTTAAATTCCTCTGCCATGGTTACTCAATCCGACCCTACTTACCTCTCTCTTCCACAAATTTCTCAAATGTCATTTGTGGTACCCTTTTAACTCTTATGGACTTACTTGATTTTAACATATCTTTTACTCACTTTGAATGGACTTTTGACTAGAAATAGAGGGTAGTGTTGTGTGTACCACCTGCCATCTTGAGCTAGACCCTTTCAAAGAGTTGGTTTTGTTAATTATATCTTCTTACGTGGCTCATTATGCTTGTTGAAATTTGTGAGATGGTTTAGACCAAGCGTGTCCAAACCACAGCCCGTGGGCCGCATGTAGCCAAGGATAGCTTTGAATGCAGCCCAACACAAATCCATAAACTTTCCTGAAACATGAAATTTTTTTTTTTTTTTTGCAATTTTTTTTTTTCCTTAGCTCATCAGCTATCATAGTGTTAGTGTATTTTACGTGTGGCTATGGCCCGAGACAATTCTTCTTCTTCCAGTGTGGTCCAGGGAAGCCAAAAGATTATACATCCCTGAAAGCTTTAGACGTATCAGGAATCATATAGCTTTTCAAAATAAAATATCCACACTTTTGCTAAGTTCTATGCTACGTAAGTGACTGAAACAATACCAGGACTTATTTATCTTGTAAACTTGGAAGTGAAATATTCTTCATTCACAAGGGTATTTGTGATTAAATTCTGGGAATATGCATTTATAAGTTAATACCAGCTTCTGGAATGTTACTTTTTCTTTTTTCTTTTTTAGATTTTTTGAGATGAAGTCTCACTCTGTTGTTCAGGATGGAGTACAATGGCATGATCTTGGCTCCCTGCAGCCTCCGGGTCCCAGGTTCAAGCAATTCTCTGGCCTCAGCCTCTGAGTAGCTGGGACTACAGATGTCTGCCACCATGCCTGGCTAATTTTTTTGTATTTTTAATAGAGACGGGGTTCACCTTGTTGGCCAGGCTGGTCTTGAACTCCTGACCTCAAGTGATCCACCCGCCTCGCCTCGGCCTCCCAAAGTGCTGGGATTACAGGCGTGAGCCACCGCATTCAGATGCTTTTTCTTATTTCTCCATCACTTAAAATAGAGGAATGAGAGAGGCCTGTTTGTTTTATGTAGTAGTTGGACAAGATCTTAAGTACAGATCTCTAGTGATTAAAACAAAACACAGCAAATCTCTCTCATCCTCTAGACTCTTGGCTTTTGCCTAAATATGATTCATAAAGCTGAAGTGTTTCTAATCTTTAAATAATACCCAAGGGATATGATTATATGATTACCCAACACCCTAATACAATTTAAGAGTAGAGTGATCCAAAGAAGGAGAAAATAGTGTCTTCAAAAATGTTGCTATTAGAAATATTTCTTTTCTCTAAGGGAGGATGCAGGCTAAAGCATTTTACATGTGTGTTTACTTTTATAAATTTTCTAAGTGAGGGTAGAATTCTTTTTTTTTTTTTTTTTTTCAGATAGTTTCACTCTTGTTGCCCAGGCTGGAGTGCAGTGGTGCAATCTCGGTTCACCACAACCTCCACCTTCCAGATTCAAGTGATTCTCTTGCCTCAGCCTCCCTAGTAGCTGGGATCACGGATGTATACCACCACACCCAGCTAATTTTTTTTTTTTTTTTTTGTATTTTTAGTGGAGGTGGGGTTGCACCATGTTAGCCAGGCTGGTCTCGAACTCCTAAACTCAGGTGATCCTCCCGCCTTGGCCTCCTAGAGTCCTGGGATTACAGGCATGAGCCACTATGCCCTGCCAGAAGTGGAATTCTTATCAACATCTTTCTATGTTGATAATCAGGTAGTCCCTAACATTAATACCCTAAAATGCAATTTTTTAGTTTTGATGGAAAATTGATTCTATCACTTCTCTTTTTTTTTTTTTTCTTTTTTAGATGGTATTTTGCTCTTGTTGTCCAGACTAGAGAGCAATGGCACGATCTCGGCTCACTGCAACCTCTGCCTCAGAGAAATGTTCAAGAGAAACATTCAAGCATTTCTCCTGCCTCAGCCTCCTGAGTAGCTGGGATTATAGGCACGCACCACCATGCCCAGCTACTTTTGTATTTTTAGTAGAGATGGGGTTTCTCCATGTTGGTCAGGCTGGTCTCAAATGCCTAACCTCAGGTGATCCACCCGCCTCGGCCTCCTAAAGTGCTGGGATTACAGGCATGAGCCACCGCACCTAGCCGGTTCTGTCACTTCTATGATAGAGAATTTTTAAATTATCAAAAAAGTCTGATTTTTCATGTAACACTGTGACCAGTCTTACCCTATGAATGTTTTCATCCGCCTTCTCACACTTTGCATCCACTAGTGAAAGTGCTTCTATTTTTCTACATATTGTACAGTAAAGATTTTAGAGCCTTCTGGGCCGGGCACGGTGGCTCACACCTATAACCCCAGCACTTTGGGAGGTCAAGGTGAGCAGATCACTGAGGCCAGGAGTTTCAAACCAGGCTAGCCAACATGGTGAAACCCCGTCTCTACTAAAAATACAAAAAGTAGTCAGGAGTGTTGGCAGGTGCCTATAATCCCAGCTGCTAATAAGGCGGAGGTTGCAGTCAGCTGAGATCGTGCCACTGCACTCCAGCCTGGGTAACAGAGAGAGACTCTATCTCAAAAAAAAAAAAAAAAAAAAAAATAGATCCTTCTAATAAGATGAAGCCCACTGTGTCAAAAAATCTAAAGATTAGGATATGAAGTCATTCTGACAGATTATGCTGTGGAATGTACATCCCTGTTCCTTTCTTCTGAGCCTTATTTTCATGTTAATCATTTAAACTACATACTATATGCCAAGAACTTTATGTACCTTATCATATTTCATTTTCACAAAATTTTAGGAGGTTGATATTACTCCCATTAATTAACAGGCCCAACATCACAATGTCTAGCAAGAGGAAGAGCTATGCTTTTAATGCAAGTCTGACTCTGAATTCTGTGGCCTAATCTGCAGTCTATGTTGCATCCACATTAAATGTTTTAAATGTTCACTATGAATTCTCTTGAGCTATTTATTTCTATCTCTAATTATGCCATATTTTAAAAATCACAGTGATACTTGGGCTTGTGTGAAGAGATAGTGTGTCTAGATGTTTCTTCCTGGCTCAGTGTGAGGTATGATTTTCCAAAGCACGTGGTGTGCTTCATTACATTTTTAAAATCCATTTATTGCAGGTTAATAACTTAGATGACTTTTTTTTTTCTTTTCT
>NW_012103554.1:1256711-1268824 GCF_000951045.1 Mandrillus leucophaeus
CACCATCACACCAAGCTAATTTTTTGTATTTTTAGTAGAGACAGGGTTTCACCATGTTGGCCAGGCTGGTCTCAAACTCCTGGCCTTGTGTGATCTACCCGCCTCAGCCTCCCAAAGTGCTGGGATTACAGGCATGAGCCACCGCACCTGACCTGGCTCACAGTTCTGCAGGCCTTACAGGAAGCATAACACAGGCATCTGCTTCTGGAGAGGCCTCTCCAAGCTTCCAATAATGGCAGAAGGTGAAGGGAAAGCAGGCATCTCACAAGGTGTGAACAGGAACAGGGAGTAAGGGGGTGGTGCTACATACTTTTAAATGACCAGATCTCATGAGAACTCACTCATTATCACAAGGATGCTACCAAGGGGGATGATGCTAAACCATCATGAGAAACCAGCCCCTGTGATCCCATCACCTCCCACCAGGCCCCACGTCTAACATTGAGGATTATATTTCAAGATGAGATTTGGGCAGGGGCACACATCCAAACTATATCAGATGGTTTGGGCTCAGGATCTCTCATGCATTTGAAGTGAAGATGTCAGCTGGGGCTACAATCATCTGAGGGGTTGACTGGGGCTGGAGGATCTGTTTCCAGGATGGCATACTCACATGGCTGTGGGCATGTGTATTTCATTCCTCGCTGGCCACCAGCAGATGCCTTGCTTCCTCATCATGTCCACCTCTCTGTAGGGCTGCTCACAGTGTGGCAGCTAACTTCCCCCAGTATGAGCAATCCAGGGGAGGGAACCAGAAGGAGTCTTGCAGTATGGATGACCTAGGCTCTGACATCATGTGCCGCCACTTCCTTTTATCCTGTTTGTTAGAAGTATATCACTAAGTCCGGTTCATATTCAAGAGAAGGAGAATTGTCCTCACCTCTTCAAGACAGGAGTATTAAAGTATTTGTAGGCATTTTCAAACCATCACCACCTGTGTGACCTAAAGGCGAAGGTCACCAGTGTTCCACCATGTAAGCTGAGTGTTCTCATAGTGCTGGAGCCTGCAGTAACGGTGGCCTCTGGCAGTGACATTTAGTTCATATCTTTCTTCTGTACAGGGTAATACACAACTGAAACTCTTTACCTCAAAATGGGTCATTATACATTTTTGTAAGGATTATAAATTACATTTCCATCAAAGCCAAATTTTGTTTTTATTTTTATTTCATTTACTTATAATTTATATGCATACATAGCACTATTCAGTAATTCAATTTGCTTGTTCTTTTATACCAACTACAGAAGGATGGTATTTGGAAGCTGAGCATCAAGCTGATCATTCATGCAGTCTTGTATTTTCTTCAGTTTTCTTTTCTAAATCAGATGACGAACCTATTCAGTATAAGTTTATCCATGTACATGATGTCTTTTGTGAACACTTAATCTATTTTATTTATTTATTCATTCATTGATTTATTTATTTTATTGAGACAGGTGTCACCCAGGCTGGAATGCAGTGGCACGATCTCAGTTCACTGCAGCCTGCACCTCCCAGGTTCAAGCCTCCTGAGTAGCTGGGATTACAGGCGCCCGCCACCATGCCAGACTAATTTTTGTATTTTTAGTAGAGACGGGGTTTCACCGTGGTCTTGATCTCCTGACCTTGTTATCCGCCTGTCTCGGCCTCCCAAAGTGCTGGGATTACAGGCGTGAGCCACCGCACCCGGCCAATTTCTGTATTTTTAATAGAGACAGGGTTTCACCATGTTGCCCAAGCTGGTCTTGAATTCCTGACCTCAAGATCTGCCCACCTCGGCCTCCCAAAGTGCTGGGATTACAGGCATTAGCCACCTCACCTGGCCTCTTTATTCATTTATTTTTAAAGAGACAGAATCTCAGCTAGGATGAAGTGCAGTGGTGTGGTCTTGACTCACTGGAGCCTCAAACTTCTGGGCTCAAACAATCCTCCCACCTCAGCCTCCCAAGTAGCTGGGATTATAGGTGCATGTCACCACACCTGGATTTTTTAATAGTGTATTTTCTCACATTTTCCTGTTTTTCTTTTTTAAATTTAACAAAAACAATGAACATAGTCAGAAGTTCTGGCCTGTGACTTGATATAACCCTGAACGTACATTGTAAAAAACATTCTCAGATTCATTGCTGTAAGTATGAAGAGCTAATAGCCTGCAAGGGAACTACAGAATTAAGCTGGATCATCCAGTTCATGCGTTCATATTTAAGAAACAAAGCAGCTTCTTTTAATACTATCAAACTCTTCAGTACGGTATTGAATAGTTGTATATTCTAACTAGGCATGCAGGTTTTCACATTTTCCTTTTTAAGAAAAACCTACAAACCTAGTTACAAGTGAATAAAAATATTCCTAATATCCCCTTGGCTTATTGTACAACTGGATAATCTTGTTTTGTAACATCCACAAACAGTATTTCCATGGTTTAAGTGCGTGCCCTGTCAGCTTTTACAATTCTAACATGTTTTCCTCTCTCTCCCTGTGAAGAATATGGTCAGTAGTGGAAGGAGATGGCTTCGTGAACAGCAGCACAGGCGGTGGAGACTTCACTGCTTGAAACTTCAGCCTCTCTCCCCTGTGCCAAGGTAACACTGGTGATTTATTTATACTGATGGCAGCTCAGCACAGTGCCTTAGACCCAGTTAGTCATGGGAGAGAAGCACAACTCATGCTACTGTGGTTTTGATAGTAGATAATTTTCTCTATTCATTAAATTGCCACCCTATTTTCTCTATTGTAAATTCTCCAAAATTAAATCTAATGAATGTATTACTGTGTTCTGTCAGTTCTAAAAAGGCATATTTTTAAAATTTCCATATTTTCTATATTAAATGGCAGTTTTTTAATGATGTTTTAAAACTAATTTATATTAACTAATTTAATTTCAATGATGTTTCCTATATTTAATGGCAGTGGGTTTTTTTCTTTTTCTTTTTTTTTTTTTTGAGATGGAGTCTTGCTCTGTTGCCCAGGCTGGAGTGCAGTGGCACAATCTTGGCTAACTGCAACCTCCACCTCCCAGGTTCAAGCGATTCTCCTGCCTCAGCCTCCTGATCGGGTAGCTGCGATTACAGGTGCACGCCACCACACCCAGCTAATTTTTGTATTTTTAGTAGAGACAGGGGTTTCGCCATTTTGGCCAGGCCGGTCTCAAACTCCTGACCTCAGGTGATCTGCCCACCTCAGTCTCCAAAAGTGTTGGGATTACAGGCGTGAGCCACCATGCCTGGCCTGGCAGTGTTTTTTCTTCTTAATGGTCCATGAAGTCATGGTTTTAAATCTGATAAAATATGGTAATGTAATATTTGGAATATGCTTTTCTGTGTCAGAAATGCCCAACGCATATATATCCGCCTGGTCTTAAGGGCCATGTAGGTTTCTACTCTGGGGATAAATGATCACCCAAACCAAACATTCCACGTGGCAACTGAGCTCAGCTTTCTTCAGAACAATCTGATAGGATAGTCTGTGTTCGTCTAGGTGGGTATTTTCCTCAGAGTGCTCTTTGATGAAGTCTAAGCTACATATTTTATCTGTAAATTTGGAAATATAAACTGTAGGTCATAGTCTCAGCATGTGTTTTAGAAGGATTGGGTAGGGATGACATCTGAAACAGACAGCCACATTTTCCAGCCTGATGATGAGTCATCTGTGTCTGTCATACTCCAAGAAATTGGCCCCAGCCCCATTATCCAGGTGTGCATAGTGCCAGGTGTGCATCCCCAGGTAATCTCATCTAGCAATGTTGGAATGCACAGAGTGCAGAGGAGATAAAATCCCTCTGGTAACTGACTCTTTTTATTTTTTTTTTTGAGACAGAGTCTTGCTCTGGTCTTGAACTCCTGACCTCAGGTATTCCACCCACCTCGGCCTACCAAAGTGCTGGGATTACAGGCATGAGCCACCGCACCGAGCCTGACTCATTTTTTGCCTGATAACCAGTTGCTTTATAGAATTGAACTCCATTTCCTTGGGCAGTCAGATGAACACCCTGGTTCAATTCTACCCACCAGGAGGGTGTGACCCTCTTGGACATGTTTTCATCCCTGCAATAGACGAAACATCTCAGTTATGTTCTCTATTCATTAATTATGTAAGTTGCAATGAGGAATGTTATTTCTGTAATATCATCCCTGGGCTTGTGCAATCTGTTTCATAAAATATCTTATTTTAGAGTTATTTATGTTGTTATAAGACCTTAGATTTTGAAAGCAAATCAATAATTTCTACCTACAAAGTGGTAAAAAAGATTAAGATAGATTTCACCAAATTGTGTACCAAAGTTTCGAAGTAAATTCTTCTTGTTTAGCCAGTAATTTGGTTGAATAATTTAACCCTTTTCTCCCCCAAGAAGAATTTACTTTGAACTCATTGATTTCTAGACCCACTGGGCAAAGAGAAGCAGGCTGAGTAGTTTATAAATCACCCAAAAAATCGCGATGGTGTCTCTATGACCCTTTAGTAAAAAGGAAACCTTACAGGTGTTTGGTTTGGTTTGTTTTTAAGACAGAGCCTTGCTCTGTTGCCCAGGCTGGAGTGCAGTGGCTTGATCTCTGCTCACCGTAACCTTCACCTCCTGGGTTCAAGCGAGGACATCTGGCTAATTTTTGTATTTTTAGTAGAGACAGGGTTTCACCATGTTGGCCAGGCTGGTCTCGAACTCCTGATCTCAAGTGATCTGCCCTCCTGTGCTCCCAAAGTACTGGGCTTACAGGCATGAGCCACCATGCCCGGCCTGTTTTGTTTTCGTTCGTTTGTTTGTTTTTTGAGACAGAGTCTCCCTCTGTCGCCCAGGCTGGAGTGCAGTAGTGTGATCTCAGCTCACCTCAACCTCCGCCTCCTGGGCTCAAGTGATTATCCTGCCTCAGCCTCCCGAGTAGCTGAGACTACAGGTGCGACCACCACACCTGACTAATTTATTTGTATTTTTAGTAGAGATGGGATTTTACTGTGTTGGCCAGGCTGGTCTCAAACTCATGGACTCAAGTGATCCTCCCGCCTTGGCCTCCCAAAGTGCTGGGATTATAGGTGTGAGCCACTGCGGCCTGCCAAAAGCTTACACATTTTTCAAGATTAAGCTCTTCAATTTAGGAGATTGTGGGAAGAGAGAGACAGAAAAAAAGTTATGGCCAGGAAGGCAAAACAAAGTAGGAGGCTAGAAAGGAAAGGTTGGATGGGTGGAGGCCTGGAAAGGGATACTCAGTGGCCCGTGGGGGGATTACCTGAACTCCTAGTTTCTGTGGTGCCCTTTGGAGAAATCTGGGTGGAGGTGTGTTTGCTGTTACCTCTTACCCCAGGTCAGGCCCCCACAGGATCCTGGAGGAGAGTCTAGGGTGGTCTGAACACTGAGGGTAGATTGCCCGCTGTAGCTACAGAAACAGGGCCAAGGGGCTGACTAAAGTCCACTGAGGGGGTTGATCTGCCCACCGAAAGAAAGCAGATCACAACAAAAATAAGTGTCCCGGGGTAAGTGAAGGAATAGCTGTCCTCTCTGATGCAACCTTTAAGGGCAGTTCCCTGCTGCGTGGTCTCCCTGGGTTAGTCTTGCTGCTGAGGCAACAGGTGTGCCTTCCGTCTCTCACTCTCAGACACGTGAAGGGCCTGACTCCCCAGCAAGGAAATGACTGAGTACATGAGCCCCAGAGGGGGCTCCTCCTGAAGAGTCCAGCATTACACATGCTGGTATCCAGACCACTCCTGTAAGACAAGCAGTGGTGGCCAGTAAAATAGAAGAGTTCAGTTAGGTGCCCAGTGATACTCTGGAGTTCCTACAATTTCCTGTCTGAACTTGGGCTCAGGGCACTAGGTCCTTGTACCGACAGTTATGTAATTAATAAAATATATTGAAATATGGTTTTAGACTGTAAATAGAGAGAGGGGAAGTGTGGACACAGATAAAACAAAATAGCATTTCCACATTTTTTCTTTTTTTTTGTACTTAATCTCTAATGTGATAGTAGTGTTCACATTTTTGAATAGCCAAGAGAAACATGTGGCCAGCCCAGTCGGAGATTATTATGCAATGGCCCTCTATTCATGGCTAATGAATACCGTGATGCCCACACAGCATTTGCTCTGTAGTGGAATCACACTTGCAGGAGGGCTTTGGACACATTATAATACACAGTTCTTCTCTGTATGCCATAGGTGTTATACTTCCACCTGGACACAAGTTTAAAATCTTTGTGAGTTTTTTGGAGTTGCATTTCTACCATGAGGCACCATTTTCTCATACACATTAATTGTTAGCAGTTGTGCTTATTACTGCCTGGGAGAAAGGACCCCAAAGCAATTGCATTGATTTCATTGTTGGCGTGATGTGAGGCTGTTCTCACTCCAGTTACGACCACCTAAGCTGAGAAGCCTCTTCTCTCTTTTGTGTTGTCTTTCCCCTCAGTGACATTGAGATTTCAAGAGGACAAACTCCAAAAGCTGTGGATGTCCTTGCCAAGGAGATTGGATTGCTTGCAGATGAAATTGAAATCTATGGCAAAAGCAAAGCCAAAGTACGTTTGTCCGTGCTAGAAAGGTTAAAGAATCAAGCAGATGGGAAATACGTCTTAGTTGCTGGGTAAGACACCATGTAACATCCACTTGACCAAGCAGACATCTTTACAAAACTCTTCCCTGTACCCTTGTCCTTGTGCCCCTCAATCCATCCTATTCTCACGTTTGACATTTTGTCCATTTCATCTGGCATTTCTTTATTTGGTGTGAGGTAAGTTTTTATTTTCAGTGCAGAGCAAATTAGTCGACTCTACAAAATACAAAGTCAAACAAGTTGCAGTGCTTTATCTTTTGTTTCTCATATTATGTTGTTATTACCCCTGCTCCCCCTTGGCTTTTTTAATTTCATTTTTCATTATAAAAATCAAGATAGGAATTGAAAGTAAAATATTTTGAACTCAGCAGTTTGTTTTGTGCATTCTGCTTGAAATATTTTAATGGAAAAGGTACAGGTAATCGTATGAAACATGTTTTCCTGTTAATATCCTTGATCTTACTGATAATATCCTTGATCTTACTATTCACATTACAAAAGCTCATTATTTGCCTTCTTCTGCATTTCAGAACTAGTGTTGAGCCATTTTCACTTGTGTTGGTTATTTTATAAAAGACAAATTCATAGTTTTTATGAAAAGGAGTGTTTGCTTTTTTCCTCTTCTTTTTAAAAAAAGAAGTACATTCACTAGCTGAAAAGATGATAGAAAGCAAGGGATTTCAAATATTTATTCAATGTGACCTGAGGGAACATCGTGAGACCATATAAATTCCTTTGTTGCCTTGAAATTTCATTTCAGTGACTATTGCTTATGATGTATAGGCCAAGGCTTCAGGCACAAAAACCTGTTTGTCAGGCAGAGACATTTCTTGTAACCGGAATTGACTCCTAGGTAATTTGTTTTTACATATTTAATTATTAATATAAGTGCTTTTTTCTTTATTTCTTTTTCTGATTATAAAAACAATGTAGTTTCATTGTAAAAATATTCTAAAAATTCAGAAAACAGAAGTAAAAAAGTAAAACCTCCCAAACCCAAGCACTCAGAGGAAACAACTATTGGCCTGCAAGGACTGTTGTGATGCTGCTAGAGTCTCAGCCATGAGATCACACTCGCATGCTATTCTGTAAGCAACCTGATTATTCGAGCATATGTGGCATACTGAGCTCCATGTGAGTGAATATTGAGCTATGTTACCATTTTTCATGACAACATAACATTCTATCACTCACATCCCAGATTCTTTTTTTTTTTTTTTTTTGAGACGGAGTCTCGCTCTGTTGCCGAGGCTGGAGTGCAGTGGCATGATCTCGGCTCACTGCAACCTCTGCCTCCCGGGTTCAAGCGATTCTTCTGCTTCAGCCTCCCGAGTAGCTGGGATTACAGGCATGCGCCACCATGCCCAGCTAATTTTTGTATATTTAGTCGAGATGGGGTTTCACCATGTTGACCAGGCTTATCTCGAACTCCTGACCTCAAGTGATCCACCTGCCTTGGCCCCTCAAAGTTCTAGGATTACAGGGATGAGTCACCGCACCTGGCCACATCCCAGATTCTTAAACGTGTTGGGGAAGCAGGGGCTGGGGGAGTAGCAAAAATGCCCAGGATGAGGGTGGAGATCCCATCTTACACATCTTCTGGTACCTCTAGTTCCATCAATAAGTGCTGCCCTGGCTCAGCCACGGGTAGTACTGAGTGTTTCTAATCGTTCAAGGGCGTTGATGCAGAAAAATAATTTGAACATAGAATAGGGATGTTCCACAACTTATTTGACCAATTTTCTATTGATAGGCAATTAAAGTGTTCCCAATTTTTGCCATTTTAAACTGCTAGAATTAACAACCTTGGGCATGTGGATTTGTGCATCTGCTTAATTATCTGCTTAGGAAAAATCTCCAGAGGTGAATTCAATTATTTATAACTACAAATAAAGCAACAATATCATCCAAAACAATATCACCTCTTTAATGATACAGTGATTTCTTCAAATCCCTTTTCCCGCCTCCTTTCCCACTTTCCTCTCCTCTTTCTCCTTCTCTTTGTGTAGCTTTTCTTTTCTTTTCTTTTTTTGGAGACAAAGTCACCCAGGCTGGAGTGCACTGCTGTGATCTTGGCTCACTGCAACCTCCACCCCCTGAGTTCAAGCAATTCTTGTGCCTCAGTTTCCTGAGTAGCTGGGATTCCAGGCGTGCACCTCCATGCCTGGCTCTCTTTTTTTGTATTTTTATAGAGATGGGGTTTCGCCATGTTAGCCAGGCTGGCCTTGAACTCCTGGCCTCAGCTGGTCAGGAGGAACCGCCCGCCTCCTCCTCCCAAAGTGCTGGGGTTACAGGTGTGAGCCATCCTGCCCAGCTTCTGTAGATATTTTTGTAAGAGGGACAGACAGCCAGGGCATCTCAGAATCCCTCAGCAGTTGGCGTTGTAAGGAATTCATCCTTTGCTGCACACCTTGGTTGCCTGTGTCTTCACCCTTCTCCCTCAGGCTTCCAGGCTCACTGCAGTTAGATTCCTGAGGCCCTTTCCATCCTAGAACCCCAAACTTAATGTCCCCATAATCGAGTGTGGGAAAGTTCCTTGCTGAGGGGAGGGGTTGGCTCCACCTGCAGGCACCCTCTGGGCCCAAACCCTGCAAGGAGCTGCCTCTGGTTAGATTGGCTCTGGGGTCTCCGAGTATGGGGCACAGTTTAGTCAGGGTTGCTTTTATGGCAGTATGCTTGATGCATATTTGTTTACAATGAATAAACAAACTCTTGGCCATGACAAGACCTTTACACAGCATTTGATTTGTGGAACTGGTTCCCTTCTTCCAGGCCTCAGGTGATCTTGGTAGGTGGGTTTGCAGGTTTTCTCACCCTGTCTAGATAGGAACACTTAAGGAAAACTTGGTGGGATGTGTTGTCTGTTTATGAAGGAATAATCCTGCAGCAGATTTTCTTATCCAGTCCCTCTGCTTTATTCCATTTGAGGCTTGTCAATAAAATCAGAAATCCAGACATGGATGGCCCTGACCTTACCTTGGAACACAAAACTGATACTTCTAAAACAAATCTGTGATGGTATTGTTGTCAGGCTCCTTACTTGTAAACAAAGCTGGGCCTCCAGCCTCATGCTGGAGAATGCTAGCTAGCACGGCTGCCTGGGGTTGCAGCCAATGCGGTCCATGGCCAGTAGAACATTTCTCCACATTGGCTCTTTGCTAGCATTAATATGTATAATTGAGCTGAAATTGGCCTGCCATGTTGTAAATAAAAAAGAAGATTAAACATGAATTTTCAAGAACAGAGTAAACACCAAAGGATCAACAATTCTTTTTCTGAAATTCTGATAGAAGTTTCTTTACCTAACAAAGACCTTTGAAGGAACAAAATTAAATGGCTTCTTTTTTTTTTTAACTATATTGGGAAAAAATAACCGTGCTTGTAAGATTATGATATATGTATGCATTCGTGACAGAGCTTGAAGAGTTTTAGGAAATAGCCGTACTGGATTCTATAAGGGAAGAATGAACAGCTCCTTCTCCCCAACACAACAAATGATATATTTTTTAGGGCTGTAAACTGTCATCAGTAGCTAATCCTTTAATAGCTGAATGATTGAGATCAGTTCAGACCACAGGCAAATATTTTATCTATAGTCTAAAGTGGGCCTGGCATGGTGGGTTGTGCCTATATTCCAGTTACTCGGGAGGCTGAGGTGGGTGGATCACTTGAGGCCAGGAGTTCAAGACCAGTCTGAGCAGCATAGATCTTTAAAAAATACAAACAAACAGCAAAAAGCAGCGCTGACTTAAAGCAACATTTGTAATCTAAAGTGAAAAGTTAATTTGAAATAAAAATCACCTTCATGTTTTTACATTTGACCAGGTCAAGCGTTAGGGGGAAGTGACATTATCAAACCATTATATGCACTGTTGCAACTTCTTTAAAAAGATAAATGACCCCTCCTTTAAATGGAGAATTATTTCCTTTTTCTATAAGTCTTTTCTAATTCTGAAAATAATATTAGCTTATTGTAAAAAATTTAACATAAAGAAAAGTAAAAAGGGGATAGCTAAGTCTCTCAGAAGTCAATATTTTATTTATACATTCATCTTTTTACACTTTGAGATCATGCTATAAATACCATTTTTGTCCTTTTTTCTGAACACTATAAATCTTTTTCCATGCTTTAGAAGAATTCAAATACCCAAGTAATTTTTAAATAAAACTAAATAACAATATATTTGTTATTATATATTTGAATTTATATAGAAATATGATTTAAATATATCACCAATGGGATTAAAATATAAAACAATGAGATTTTAAAAAATCTTCTATTATTAATAACTCAAATGCAGAACAGATTAAGTCTTTTAAAAAGCCATTCTTCAAACCTTAGGATTTCTTATTCAGTCAGAATCATCTGCGTTTCATCAACTACACATCGCATGGTATTTACACCTACACATCACTTTATTTGCTTTGCCTGACAAAATGAAAAGTATTGGGAATTGTTCAGGGAAATACGCCAAAAGAATCTTAGGGACTCATGAGTTTTACATATTTTCCCAGTTACACTAATGAAAAGGAATTTTGTTTGAGAACTTGACTTGGAGTGCAGCTGCAGGGCATTTGAATCTCAGTCTCCATCAGGCCTGCACCCATTTCTGTGCAGAAGTTTCTAGAATTTCCCTGAATTGGTTGGACAGAGCAGCTAAAAAGGAAGCCCAAACTGATCTGGGAATAGACTGAATTTCACATTAAAGAAAAGGAAAAATTTGAATCATTCACATCATTTCATCTTTTTTTTTTTTTTTCTGCAGAGGGCCAAATACCTGATTGGATTTTTAAAAAAATGTTTCAACCCTTTATTTTGGTACAACGTAAAAATAATCTGACTTTTCTAAGATTTTGCTTTCCTGCCTTGAGTAACTATTTAAATATCTGTGAGATTTTCTTTTATTTGTGCTATTTCCAGAACGAAACAGAAGTATTTAGAAGAAACCATTTCCCACAGGGCCTTTGAACCGTTTACCTAAGTCAAGTGTAATGAGAAACATCACCAAATGCACCATGGGGTTTACTGTTAGATAATAAAAGGCTTTGAAAACCTCCTAGACCCTAAAGCTGCCTGGAATGGATGATTTATGTTCATATGCTACTTGAGCATGTAGTTTTGGAGTGCATGGTTAGGCCTATGGCTAATGGCAGTGGTACCATTCAACAAGATTCTGGGTCTTCAGAATAGTTCAAAGTTTTACCACTTCTCTCTGGATAAGCCATCTTTTTGACCTTTGAGTAAATTATAAACTTGTTTTCAGATTGTGTCCAAATGGTCACGGGTACTTTGACAATTCTTTCTGTAGCTGCCAATAAATAATACTCATCTTAAAAAAGACATCATTCTGGCAGGGCATGGTGGCTCACACCTGTAATCCCAACATTTGGGAGGCCAAGGCAGGCGGATCATTTGAGATCAGGAGTGTGAGACCAGCCTGGCCAACATGGTGAAACTGGTTTCTATTAAAAATACAAAAATTAGCCGGGCGTGGTGGTGGGTGCCTGTAATCCCAGCTACTCAAGAGGCTGAGGCAGGAGAATTGCTTGAGCCTGGGAGGTGGAGGTTGCAGTGAGCAGAGATCACACCATTGC
>NW_012103554.1:1270289-1273071 GCF_000951045.1 Mandrillus leucophaeus
GTCCTCATCCTGCTTCCTGCCTCAGTGGCGTTTGAGTTTCCTGTTCTGGAAACAGTCTTATCCTTGGCCTCCTTCTGAGACTTCCTATCATGTTCGGCCTTCTTCTCCAGGGTCCTCTTATTTTTTATTTTTTGTATTTTTAGAGACAGGGTCTCACTATATTACCTAGGCTGGTCTCAAACTCCCTGGCTCAAGCAATCCTTTTACCTTGGCCTCCCAAAGTGCTAGGATTACAAGCATGAACCACTGTACACAGCCGGGTTCTCTTATTTTATACTATGCCTTCCTAGTTTCCTTTTAGACTCTCTCCTTCTGACAACTCATTACAAGCAAATGTACTTAACTCTTCTGTCCTTATCCCTTTTGTCACTTGCTGCACTGTCCTTGGGTGATCTTACCCATTCCATGCTTTAAATGGCTAATTATAGTTATGATTTCCATCCATGGAGAACCTGGGTAAGTCAGATGGCTGGGTTTGCCTCCCAGCTCTGCTGCTTACTAGCTGTGTGACTGTGGGCAGGTTGCTTAAACTCTGTGCCTCAGTTTCCTCATCTATCAAGTGAGGGTACAAATAATTAACCCCATAAATATGAAGCGTATCACCTCTCCTATTAACTGCCCCAATCCACTCTGAGTTTTATCTGGTTAACATTTATTAATTTGTCAGGTCTCACCTAAGATGTTACCTCCTACAGGAAACATTCCCAGATGTTCAAATCTAGTTAGATCCTTTTTCCATGTCCCCTCATAATTCAGTCTGACTGCCCTATTTCCCTGTCTTAGTGTTTGTCACAGTTATCATAACTGCTGATGTATTCAGATCAGCTGGAAGCTTGTGAGGGTAGAGATGGAGTCTGACTGGGTCATCATTGTGTCCCCAGGGTCTAGCTCAGTGCCTGGCACATAGCAGTACTTGATAAATACTTGCTGAATGAATGACTCATGGAATTGCAGTGTGCGATGACGCCTCTAAAGACATTCCTTCTTTGCGGTTACATCCCTAGGTTTTGTAGGTTAGAAAACTCTATTAGATTTGTTGTGGTTGGGTATCCTTGACAACGTGGCTCACAGTAACTCATGGAAGACCAAATTGCAAACCTAAATGACAGCCTTTAAAATTTTTAACGATGCTTATGGTGTTCTAAAGAACAATTTTATGAGGCCTTACTTACTAATGTAATAGGCTCTCTTCAACACCTAATACTGTGATGTTATGAACATGGGAACATTTGGTTTTGCAAAGTGTTGTCATCAGCAATAAGCTTCTCAAGAGCAGAAGTTTCCGCCGTAGTATGCACAGGGGCTGTGGACTTTTTGACTATTTGAAGGACTGTCATATGGAAAGGGATCAGGCTTAGTGTGTAGGACTCCAAGAGGTAGGACACAACAAGAATGCAGATGCCTTCTTTTTAGAACAAAGAACTTTCGAACTATAACAGCTGTCTGGAAATGAGTGGGCCACCCCGGAGGTCATGACCTTATCACCATGTGTGTTCAAGCATGGCAGGGAGAAGCCCTGGGCAGGGATATCTGGAAGGAGAAGGACAAGTGGAGACTTCAGGGTCCCTTCTAATCCTGAGAGTCTGGCAGTGCCCTACTCACCCAAGGACCATTGAGCTAGGCCCTGTGCCCACACCATAGGCCCTGTGCCCACACCCTGCCCCAATAAATGGCTCAAGAAGAACAAGTGCTACATACTCATTGGCAAGATATGCCACCATCAGCTTAATTATTTAAACCATTTTGACAAATGGTTTTATGGCCTTTCTTGAAATTGATGTTGTTATTAGCACTGCCCAATAACTTTTCCTTTTTGGTCTCTTGGTAAAGGTGTGTCTGTATCTTGACTTTAGCTTATGCCTGGCCTGTGTGATGGGGTAGACCATAATAGCCTGAGAAATTAAATTCTGGAGTGCATTTTGGAATGAGCACCCCCAGATTTGATTCTAGTGTCTTAGGCTGGTTTTGCATTGATTGTCTGGGAAATATTATAAAATTCACTTTCTCCTCCCGGACTCAGGATTACACCCACCCCTCTTGGAGAAGGGAAGAGCACAGTTACCATTGGGCTTGTGCAGGCGCTGACTGCACACCTGAATGTCAACTCCTTTGCCTGTCTGAGGCAGCCTTCCCAAGGACCAACGTTTGGAGTGAAAGGTACTGTCTTTAACAACTAGTGTACTTTTCAGGGCAAAGTTGGGGGGAGCAAATTGTAAAAAGAACTTTGTCAACAGATAAAGAGTTAAGACTTTTCAGGGGACTTGATACATTTCTTCCCTGCGCACTCAGTACATAGTGGTCGCCCCACGTTGGTCCCCCTGCGCGTGGAAGTGAGCAGTGGGAGCTGCCAGGGCTTCACTGGATGCCTCGGGAGCCGGTTCCTGAGGCTGTGTTGCTCAAGGCTCCCACCTCAGTGCAGTCTCCCATTTCATCAGGACCTTCTTTGCCAAGTGATCTTGAAACACGGCCATCCATATCGGTGTTTGATCATCCCAGTCTCGGGAAAGGTCTTTCCCTCTGCTTTAGTCTCGGCTCACTGGAGTTGCTGTGTGGGGCCCGCAGAGCTCTCTGGAGACGGACTGGCTGTGGACGGCGAGTTGTGATGAAATTCCTCTTTGGCTGTGGTTGGGCTGGGATCTGGCACTTTCCCATTTGTTACTCTTTCTTCCTTGATTTATCATGAAATCATTCCTTAACTCACTTTACAATGGTATTTATTGCTGCAATTACAGTTTGTCTTTGGCACTTCATGATTTTTTAAGAATATTATATTTCTATTACT
>NW_012103554.1:1274121-1285430 GCF_000951045.1 Mandrillus leucophaeus
CTTGGGTGTGACGCCTCTCTGTTGGGTTTGGGGAGCTGTGTCCCTTGGGCTGTGTCCATTGTGGCAGCTGTACTTGGTGACCCGTTTGAAATGCCGCTTGCTCTGTTGTTTAGGAGGAGCTGCGGGTGGTGGATACGCCCAGGTCATCCCCATGGAGGAGGTAAGACCTTGAAGAGATGCCGGTGAGCTATCACTGTGTCTCCTTCTGACATCTTGTCTCCGCTCCCATCCACACAGGCCCACAGACCCTCCTCCACGATCCCAAAGTCCTTAAGGCTCTGAAACCCCAAAATGTTTGCATAACTCACGCAGTGGCAAACCCTAGTATTGACTGTGATCAGCTATAAGTATATGGATTTTGTATGTGCTACTTGGCGTGAATATTCACATACATTGCTGTAGAAAAATTATTTTTGATTAACAGGTGCTGACCTAGCCCCTGCTTGGGGTGTTTTACAAATAAACTACATGTAAATCATACTGCCTTCCTAAACTCCAAAATATTCTGAACCCTAAAACCCTGCTGGTCTTGCGGGTCTGGATGAGAGAATGTGGGTCTGTGCCTGTCTCGATCATCTGCTGTACTGCCGAGTTCACGAAGACTTCACGCTTCCCCTCTGTCAGTTCAGGCTCCAGTGTGTGCCTCGGCAGCACAGATACTAAAACTGGAATGACACAGAGAGGATTCGCATGGTCCCTGCACGAGGATGACACACAAATTTGTGAAGTGTCCCATTAAAAACGAAAGACTCCAAAGTAAAAGAGTTCCAGAGGAAAATGGGCAAAAAGACCTGACGTTGTTAATTCCCACTTCTCTAAGAACTCCCCCTTCGTTCCGCATAACCTCTTCTTTGTCGCCTGTAACTAACCAGGGACCAGTTCTTTTCATTTCCACTGTCTGCATCCACCTCATCATTCAGGGCCTGGGCAATCTTCCAAAACCCAAATCTGAGCAGGTCACTTTCCTGTTCTGTCATTTCTGCCATTGCCTGTCACCCTCCAGCACAGCACAGGAGGTCCTCGTGGGCGGCTGCTCCTGCTTCCCTGTCCGCAGGTCCCCGCCTGCCTTCTTTCTACCGCGTCAAGCTCCTTACAGACTTTTTTTTTTTTTCTTTTTGAGACAGAGTTTTACTTTGTTGCTCAGGCTGGAGTGCAGTGGCATAATCTCGGCCCACTGCAACCTCCACCTCCCAGGTTCAAGCAATTCTCATGCCTCATTCTCCTGAGTAGCTGGGATTACAGGCAACTGCCACCATGCCTGACTGATTTTTTGTATTTTAGTAGAGATGGGGTTTTACCGTGTTGGCCAGGCTGGTCTCGAACTCATGAGCTCAGGCAGTCCGCTGGTCTTGGCCTCCCAAAGTGCTAGGATTACAGGCGTGAGCCACCGTGCCCAGCCCTTGCAGACTCTTTTCCTGTTCTCTCTCGGTTCCGGGATTTTCCCATGCCTGGAACATTCTTCCTTTTCTGTCCTCTTTACCCAGCTTAGGGGTTTTGTCAAGGTTCTTCTCTACCCCACAGACTCCCTCTGTGTTTATGGCTATCTGGTTCAGTTGACTGTGGCGAGTCGTGGGCCTTTCTTGAGGTCTCAGGTCCCAGCATTGAGCAGAGTACCCAGCACATAGTAGGAACTCACTAGAAAGTATTTGTTGACTTTGTTAAAGGAATGGAAGTGTTTACCCAGGGAGGTCTGAGTGTCAGGGAAGCTAAAGAGAAAATCAGTATAAACTTCAAGTACTGGGAGTAGCAGTGAGAAAGAATAGTCCGAGGCACTGCTGAGAAAAATCGTCCCGGGCCTCAGGTCAGAATGGGGATGGGTACATTCACAAGCCAGACCCAGAACCAGGAGGCCAAATTAGAGGTGGCATACAAGGGGCATACACAGGGAAATGGCTCGGGTTTAGCCAGCAAATTGGAAGGACATTGGTGTCCCACTGGTTTAAGGCATCAGCTATGTGGCTTGGAGGAGAGAGCTACTTTTTTATTTTATTTTATTTTACTTTATTTTATTTTATTTTATTTTTTGAGATGGAGTCTCGCTCTGTCACCCAGGTTGGAGCACAATGGTGCGATCTTGGCTCGCTGCAACCTCTGCCTCCCAGATTCGAGTGATTCTCCTGCCTCAGCCTCCCGAGAAGCTGGGATTACAGGTGCCTGCCACCATGCCCAGCTAATTTTTGTATTTTAATAGAGAAAGAGTTTCACCGTGTTGGTCAGGCCAGTCTTGAACTCCTGACCTCAGGTAATCCACCCGCCTCCACCTCCCAAAGTGCTGGGATTACAGGCGTGAGCCACCACGCCTGGCCAAGAGGATTACTTTATGAGGGTGGAGTGGGCCAGACACACTCGGGCAAGTTTGTTCCTTGAAGTTGAGTGCCTCCAGTCTCTTCTTCGTCTGTATCCTCCCAACTCTGAGCACTATGCCTGACACTTAGGGGATGTTTGTTGACTGAGTGCCAGGCACAGACAATATGTACTGGACAGAACATAATAAATCACCATAGGGGAAAATGTTAGAATAAATTCCAGATGGACTGAGGAATTGAAAGTGAAAACACTGTGACTGGAAGGATGAGAAGGAGCCAGCCTTGTGAAGAATGAGGGAGAGCATTCAGCCAGGGGGAACTGCTGGTGGGAAAGCCCTGAGGCAGGAAAGGGTGTGACCTGTTCAGGGAAGTGGAGGACACCAGGCTGGCTGGGGCCCCGTGGGCCAGCGGGAGTTGGGGGGTTGAGGTAGAGAAGTGTGCAGGCGCCAGCTCTGTTGGGTAATTGCAATTTGTAGCCAAGAACCTGGATTTTATTTGAAGTGCCAAGGTCAGCCATTGAAGGGATCTTGACAGATAACACAATGCAGATTGAGTTTTATTAAAATCACCCTCTCTTCTGTGTGATGAAGGGACCAGGGGCCTCTCAGTAGACACGATGAATCCAGGAGGAAGACTATGGAAGTAGCCCAGGGAAAGATGGCAGTGGCTTGGCCTAGGATGGGGCAGTGAGGATGGAAAAGAGGAAAAAACAGTTTAAGGTTTGTTTGCTGGTGTGTGCAGGATTAGATGTTGGGGGTGAGAAAAGGGGAGGATTCAAGGATGACATCCAGGGTACTGGCTTGAGCAACTCAGTAGACTCATTTGTTGAGGCAGAGAACAGGAGAGTGATGGTATGAGGTTTGAACTGTGTAGTGTGGGGTGTGGTGGAGGGTGGTAGTCAGAAAGAGGGAGTCAGTGTAGAGGCCTATGAAACATGCAGGTGGACATCAAGTAGACGGCTGGAAAGAAAAACTTACATTCCAGTTGTGAAATGGCCAAAGGGTTCAATAGAAACATCGGAAAAGAAATATTAACTAAATGCATATTCATCTTCACCAATCATCAAGTAAATAAATCTACATTAAAACCACTATCAGGCCGGACACGGTGGCTCACGCCTGTAATCCCAGCACTTTGGGAGGCCAAGGTCGGCAGATCACTGAGGTTAGGAGTTGGAGACCAGCCTGACCAACATGGGGAAACCCCGTCTGTAATAAAAATACAAAAATAAGCTGGGTGTGGTGGCAGGCGCCTGTAATCCCAGCCACTCGGGAGGCTGAGGCAGGAGGATCACTCAAACCTGGGAGGCAGAGGTTGCAGTGAGCCGAGATCACGCCACTGCACTCCAGTCCGGGCAACAAGAACGAGACTCCATCTCTAAATAAATAAATAAATAAATAAATAAAAATAAAACTACTATCAGTTACCATTTTACTTGTCAAGTTGACAAAGTTGGATTTTTCAAAAAAGTTATGATACCAAATTTTGGCAAAGAAATTGAAATGGACTCCCACACACTGCTGGGAAGTGTATGTTGATAAAAACACTTCTGGGAGAAGGGTAGAAATACATATGAAGTACTTTACCGTGCATATCCTTTGGCCCAAATAAATTCATTTTTAGTGCACCCTAAGGAAAAAATGAATATATGAGAAAATAGATCATTTTAAATTAAATATACCCTCACATAGTTTATAACATTAAAAAATGGGGGGATAATAATAGGACCTCAAGTTAACTATATTTTGAAGACTAATGATGTAAAAATGCTAGCTATATTGAGAGTGGAAGAGCTAAAGTGTAAACTGTTATGGTGTTATGATTCCAACATTTAAAAGTATAAATATATATTTATAAAATATATATACACACATATGTAATTTTTCATGTTTTCTCCAGTTAGCATTATTTTATGTTATAAAGTAAAATTTTAACAAGAAAATATTTAACCTTCCAAGAAATTAAGGAAATGCAGCTTTAAAAAGAATAACACTTTGTCAACTATTAAATTATTTCTTAGTCTAAAAGTTACTTTATTTCTGAAGTAACTGATCTACTACTAGTGTTTTGTGGATGACACTTCATCCCTTTCAAAAAGCAATTTGGTGATATTATCAAGATCCCAATGGCCAGGTGCAGTGGCTCACACCTGTAATCCCAGCACTTTGGGAGGCTGAGGCGGGTGGATCACAACATCAGGAGTTCAAGACCAGCCTGGCCAACATGGTGAAACCACATCTCTACTAAAAATACAAAAATTAGCCAGGCATGGTGGCGGGCGCCTGTAGTCCCAGCTACTCAGGAGGCAAGAGAATTGCTTGAACCCGGAGGCAGAGGTTGCAGTGAGCCGAGATCATGCCACTGCACTCCAGCCTAGGTGAAAGAGCAAAACTCTATCTCAAAAAAAATAAAATAAAACAAAAATACTTCATCTCTTTCAAAAAACAATTTGGTGATATTATCAAGATCCCAAGGGCTGGGTGCGGTGGCGCACACCTGGAATCCTAGCACTTTGGGAGGCTGAAGCAAGAGGATCACTTGAGCCCAAGAGTCTGAGACCAACCTGGGCAACATAGTGAGACTGCATCTCTACAAAAAAAACGAAAAGAAAGAGAGCTCTTTTAACCTAGTAACTACTCTCCTGAAAATATATTACTCATTAGCAATTAATTTTTTTAAAAAAAGGAAAAGCTATTTGTGTGTATTCTTTGTAACTGTGGCCTTCCTTGTAAAAGTGAACATTTGGTAGTAGCGTATGTATCCTGCCTGAAACTTTTGGTACATCTACCATACACAGCTTCTATAAATTATACACAAGATTATTATAGAAAAAGTTTTGTGAAAAAGGAAACTTGGAAGTTTGTAGGAAGCTGATTCTACACGTGATAATCATGTGTGCTCATGAGACTGGAAGGAAAATAACAAAATGAGTAGAGTCATGAGGGTAAAATACTTTATTTCTCCAAAATTCTGTGATATTTCATATTATTTTATTGTTACCATTTATTTTATGCCCTGCTTCATTCCAAAGTATATTTGATATGATACTGTTTTCTAGATAATAAAACAAGGAAGAAACGTAAAGTGAGTGACTATAAGGAGATTCATTATTAAATTCATCAGAATGTTTTGCCTTAACCTGAGGATGGAAGAATTTATGATCTGAGCGATTGCTCAAAGGTTCTTTGTTGTCACGTGGAAGACTTTGACCTTGATTTTCTGATTTAGGCGTTCCTATAGACTCAGCTCATCATAGGGATATGTAATTTGCATGCTATTTTATTCAGTCCTTAAATTCCATAGTTGTTTAAAACAAATAGGAAGATGTCTTAGCCGGGCACAGTGGCCCAGGAGCTCATTACCAGCTTAGGCAACATAGCAAGACCCCTGTCTCTACAGAAAATTCAAAAATTAGCCAG
Source organism: Mandrillus leucophaeus (assembly GCF_000951045.1). Classification (NCBI taxonomy): domain Eukaryota; kingdom Metazoa; phylum Chordata; class Mammalia; order Primates; family Cercopithecidae; genus Mandrillus; species Mandrillus leucophaeus. The sequence goes on from NW_012103554.1 coordinate 1,279,847, forward strand.
GCACAATGGTGTGCACCTATATAGGCCCAGCCTACTCAATAGGCTGAGGTGAGAGGATTGCTTGAGCCCAAGAGTTTGAGGATACAGTGAGCTATGATAACGCCACTGCACTCCAGTCTGGGTGACAAAGCAAGACCCTATTTCTGAAAATAAGTAAATAGATATCTTATTTCTCTAGTTCAACCTTCACTTGACTGGAGACATCCACGCCATCACTGCTGCCAATAACTTGCTGGCTGCCGCCATCGACACAAGGATTCTTCATGAAAACACACAAACAGATAAGGTGAGAAGGATGCCTTGCTAGCCATTTTGGGTATTGTATCCTGGAATTCCTGGATTCTTAAGGAGTTTGTGGAAAGATTTCAGGTGTCTGCAAACTCTGAAATGTTATTCAATTCAATTTTGTGATTTTTACATATGTCCCTATTTCCTGAGGAGAAGGAGCCATCGTTTGGTCAGATTCTCAAATGGGTTTATGGGCACTGCCAAGTTATTGGGAGAATTGTAGTGTGTTGTAAAAGCCGAACATTCTCTGAGATGAGGCCTTAGTTTTAAAGATGGTAGGTAGACCAGTTATCTTCATTCTGGTCATAGGTCCAATCTCTAATCTATTCTAAGGGGATTGGACAGATGTCATTTTTAGACTAATGTTATGTGGAGCTATTTTAGATGTGCTGAAAAGATGGCAGGGGCCCTTATTGGGCTTCCTGTGCATGTAGGTTAAGAGTTAAACTACACCCCCAAAGGGGACAGCCCACCAGAAGCTAATTCCTCACAGACATGGGACATAGGTAAAAGGGGTACTTTCTGGCATGTTTTACAACAAGGGTCCTCACTTTCTTAAAGTAGTTCCTTAGTGAGTCTTTGCTCCATAATCCAGATACATCTTCATTTGGTAGTTGTAGCGATATAGATCAAGAAATATATGCCGGGCGCGGTGGCTCACGCCTGTAATCCCAGCACTTTGGGAGGCCGAGGCGGGCGGATCACAAGGTCAGGAGATCGAGACTACGGTGAAACCCCGTCTCTACTAAAAATACAAAAAATTAGCTGGGCGCGGTTGTGGGCGCCTGTAGTCCCAGCTACTCGGGAGGCTGAGGCAGGAGAATGGCGTGAACCCGGGAGGCGGAGCTTGCAGTGAGCCGAGATCGCGCCACTGCACTCCAGCCTGGGCGACAGAGCGAGACTCCGTCTCAAAAAAAAAAGAAATATATTTATGCCAACTCTTTGCAATGTGTGTTATTTCAGATCTCGTCAGTTTTATGAAAATGACAGAATTTAAGTCAACATTGTTTATATTAGCCCGCACATTTTAATAGGGTCTTTTATCTAAATAGTTTGGTTATAAATGCAATGAATTTTTGTCATATGCTGTGAATTGTCCAAGTTCATGGACGATTAACTTTTGTGTGGTCTCATTTTTGTTTTGTGTTTTTAGGCTCTGTATAACCGACTGGTTCCTTTAGTGAATGGTGTCAGAGAATTTTCAGAAATTCAACTTGCTCGGCTGAAAGTAAGTTTCCAGTTAGCAGTTCTTTAAAAACAAAAGGTCCTAGAAGCACATCAGAAAGATTGTCAAAGCCTGAAATTTTCAACTTGATTTGATTTTGGTTTTCAGATATCCTTTTGGGTGTTAAACTCTATAGAGACCGAACACTAGAGCAAAGAGAGCACAGTGTTCGAAGCCTGACTCCCTTCTACTCGAAAGAGCCAGGTGGACAAATTAATTAACCTTTTTCAGTCTCAGTTTCTTCATCTATGAAATGAGAGGACTGTTTTGCTAATTTATGAGTACCCTAGTCAACTGACAAGTTAGCTGGGCATAGGAGCACATACATACCTGTAGTCCAAGCTACTCATGATGCTTGCTTGTGAGAGGTTTGCTTGAGCCAAGGTTATAGTGCACTGTGATGGCACCTGTGAATAGCCACTGCATGCCTGCCTGGGCAACACAGCAAGATCCCATCTTTTAAAAAAAAAATAACGAATTAGGATTTTTAGTGAGTCCTTCTCTTTCTAAAGTGAAATATTTTTATGAAATTTGTTAAATTTCTAGGAAATTATAAGATAACCTTTGAAAACTCATCTATCTCATTTATGGTTTTGTGTTTTGTTGTGTTGTATTTTTTGAGACAGAGTTTTACTCTTGTTGCCCAAGCTGGAGTGCAGAGGCATGATCTCGGCTCACTGCAACCTCCGCCTCCCTGGTTCAAGTGATTCTCCTGCCTCAGCCTCCCAAGTAGCTGTGATTACAGACATGCACCACTGTGCCCAGCTACTTTTTGTATTTTCAGTAGAGATGGGATTTCACCATGTTGGCCTGGCTGGTCTCAAATTCCTGACCTCAGGTGATCCATCTACCTTGGCCTCCCAAAGTGCCAGGATTACCGGCGTGAGTCACTGCGCCCAGCCTCATCTACGTTTTTGTTGCAGCAAACACTACAATTATACTTGCGTATGCCATCTTAATTCTTAAAACCTGTCTTTTCTTTTTTTCTGATGCCATTTGCTGCCTCTGGTCTTCTAATCATATTGCTTGCTACTGGCTCTGTTTCAGAGACTAAAAAATAACCCTAAATGATATATGCCACTGGTTGGCATTAATGGTTTTAAAAATTCACCTCCTGCCTCTTACTGAACCAAGGTCAGTGTGTTGAAGTAGTGAGTAATTCCATCCTCGGCAGCTATAACAACATGCAGTTTCTGTCTCACAGAACTTTTTTATGCTTCATCATTAAAAATCACTTTTTTTTTTTTTTTTTGGTGACAGTCTTGCTCTGTTGCCCAGGCTGGAGTGCAATGGCGCGATCTCGGCTCACTGCAACTTCTGCCTCACAGGTTCAAGCGATTCTCCTGCCTCAGCCTCCCAAGTAGCTGGGATTACAGGCATGCACCACCACGCCAGGCTAATTTTGTATTTTTAGTAGAAACAGGGTTCACCATGTTGGCCAGTCTGGTCTCGAACTCCTGACCTCAGGTGATCCGCCTGCTTTGACCTTCCAAAGTGCTGGGATTACAGGCATGAGCCAGCACGCCTGACCCAGTTTAGTTTTGTTTTGTTTTGCTTTGTTTTGTTTTTTAAGACGAAGTTTCGCTATGTTGCCCAGGCTGGAGTGCAATGGCACAATTTCAGCTCACTGCAACCTCCGCCTCCCAGATTACAGCAATTCTCCTGCTTCAGCCTCCCGAGTAGCTGGGATTGCAGGCATGCGCCACTGTGCCCGGCTAATTTTTGCATTTTTTGTAGAGACAGGGTTGATCCATGTTGGTCAGGCTAGTCTCGAACTCCTGACCTCAGGTGATAGGCCCACCTTGGCCTCCCAAAGTGCCAGTTTAGTTTGTTATAAGGCTTTACTAATCATGGAGAAAATAAAATTAGAGGGATAATTTTGGTGACCCTTTGCTTTCTATTTCTTCTCAAACTTCTCGCCTTTTTTCTTTTTAATCATTAGAAACTGGGAATAAATAAGACTGATCCGAGCACACTGACAGAAGAGGAAGTGAGTAAATTTGCCCGTCTCGACATCAACCCATCTACCATCACGTGGCAGAGAGGTGGGTGCTGGGGAGGTGCCAGCAGGCTGATGGACAGGTGGGGAGGCGTGTTCGAGCCAAAGCTCTTAGATGAAATTCAGAAACTCACAGTTTGATCCTGTCCAATGGTCCTCCCAGCCTGTGCTTCATATTCCCACCATTTATTTCAGTTACTATTATCATACCACCCTCCTCCTCCCTTATCCTTGCCTCCGATTAAAACAAAAATTCTGTTCAGGCTCAATCCCATCTACTCCTATGTCTTGCAAATTTCCAAGGAAAATTACCTAATTTTCTCTTCTGTTTCTTTCTCCTTTGGCCTCTTGTCTCTATATTGAGAAAAAAAAAAAAAAAAAATCAAACAACCTTTTGTTAAAGATCACGCCTCCCTGGCTTTGTCCTGCTCCTCCACCCACCATCCCACCTTCTTCCATTCACTTCCTTACCGCTGGCTCTTGGCAGCTCTCTGTGTTTCCAGTGCTGGATTTTCCTCCAAATCCGATATGTGCTTTCACCCACTTAACGAGGCATCCCTCCACTACTTCAAATGCAGCTGGGTGGACTCCCCGTGAGCTCCCCACCACCTCGACTTCCCTGCTTCCCTCTCAGCTGTGACATCCCCTTCCTTCTCCCACACTGCCCTCAGTCTTATCACTCACTATGGGATGGGACAGAGGGAAATGCACTGAACGGGAAGTCAGGAGCCCTGCATGTGTGTCTCCCCTGCCACTGACTCACTGCATGACCTCGAGCAAGTCTCGTGCATGTTTTTGGCGTTGGAGATGGAGATGGAGATGGTCACATACGCTGCACAGAAACACGGCAACCACGTTTTATGAACCCTACGTGGCTATAGAAATGTTCGATGGCGTGGATCCCTGATCCTTCCTGGATTATTCTCATACTTGTGCCCTCATTTACCTCTTTATACTCACATTTGAAACATATTTATCAGATGCACATTTTATAGCAGTTCCTGACTAATAGATTACCTTGCTTCCATTTCCATCCCCCAGTTCAGAGGGTTCACATTAACAGAGATATCCCATTGTGATCAGAGGCCTCCGGTGGCTCCTCACATCCTGGGGGATACAGTTGCCATCACAGAGCTTGGCCTTCAGGATACCCGCAGTGGCTTCCCTCCCTCTGCTCCCTGCCTGCTTTCTAGTCAGGAGGGCCAACCTCCATCCTGCTGCCAGCCCTAGCTGGGCCGTCTCCATCCTGTGTCCTGCCTAGGCCAGTCTTGCCCTCCAAGATGTACCCAGGTCTTGTCCCTTAAGGGAGCTTCCCTTCTGGGAATCCACCCAGCCAGTCCATTAAGAATTTAGTGTTTTTCCACAAACCATGAGGTAGAGAGTCAAAGACCAGAGACTGAGCACTGGCTCTGCCATTTATGAGCTGCACAACTTTGGACAGACTGCTCACTCAGTTTCCTCATCTTTAAAATGGAATCATAATTCCAGCTGCCTTGCTGGGAGGCTTCACTGAAACATGAGCATCCTTTCCAGACCTGAAAGCTCTGCCCACACAATCATCAGAAGTCACTGTGGTGATAGCTGTACTGAGTAGAGTTTTTTGTTTGTTATTATTTTGAGACAAAGTCTCACTTGCTCTGTCACCTAGGCTGAAGTGCAGTGGCATGATCTTGGCTCAGTACAACCTCTGCCTTACTGGCTCAGTCGATTCTCTTACCTCAGCCTTACGAGTAGCTGGAATTACAGGCACATACCACCACACATTGCTAATTTTTGTATTTTTAGTAGAGATGGTTTCACCATGTTGGCCAGGCTGGTCTGGAACTGCTGACCTCAAACGATCTGCCCACCTCAGCCTCCCAAAGTGCTGGGATTACAGGCGTGAGCCACTGTGCCTGGCTTGGGTAGTTTTTTTGAGTGTCTTTGTCTCCCAAACTAAATGAAAATCTCCTTGGAAACTTTGTGGGGTTTTTTTGTTTTTGTTTTTGTTTTTTTGAGACAGGGCCTCATTCTGTCACCCAGGTTGGAGTGCAGTGGTGCAGTCTCTACTCACTGCAAGCTCCGCCTCCCAG
>NW_012103554.1:1286640-1289050 GCF_000951045.1 Mandrillus leucophaeus
AATTGAGAACATTTGCTAGTAGAGTTTTTTGGCTTAAACCTAGAACTAATGTAACCCTTGTGATGAGATTGGATCTTTATTTGATTTGACAACTACAGCGGGACAGTCAGGGTACGTGGTGGTGGGAGTGAGACCCTCTTCTCAGGCCATATGTATGTTGTGCCATTTAATGACCACCCCTTCCTTTCAGCCTGTGTACAAAATCTGATTGTTTCATCTTTTTTTTGAGACAGAGTCTTACTCTCTTGCCAGGGTGGAGTGCAGGGGTGTGATCTCGGCTCACTACAACCTCCAACTCCCTGGATCAAGCGATTCTTCTGCCCCAGCCTCCCAAGTAGCTGTGACTATAGGCGTGAGCCACCACACCCAGCTAATTTTTGTATTTTTAGTAGAGACGGGGTTTTACCATGTTGGCCAGGATGGTCTGGATCTCCTGACCGCATGTCATCCACCTGCCTTGGCCTCCCAAAGTGTTGGGATTACAGGCGTAGCCACTGCACCCGGCCGATTGTTGCATCTTATGCCTCATACCGAAAGTTTAAAGGCCTCATGTTCCTGGACTCAGAGTGGAACAAGGAACCCACAGACCGTTCCAGAAATGCTTAACATAAGCAGAAGAAAATGTAGACGTATAGCCATTTTGTTACAGAGCACAATTTTGCACAGATGAGCCTCTGCCTCTCCGAGCATCCGAGTCTTGGGGCCTCACAGGCTTGCCGTCTCTCCATCTCCCTTGCATGCCCATCTCCTGGCCGTGGACCAAGGGCCCACAAGCCTTCCTCAGTTTCAGGGAATCAACCATCAAGTGGCTAGTTCCTTGCCCCAACAGCACTCTAGGGAATCAGTACCGTGTCTTCCACTCGAGCCGAAACAGTGGACCTGCCCCTGATTGAACACCTTGTACTGCCAGGCTCTCAGCCAGTATTGCCTGTTTCATCAGCCATTAGGCATACTCTGGATGTTCCTTACGACATAGTCAGCACTGTAGTATAGTCAGCACTGTAGTACTAAAAGGGATGGTTCCGAGCAAAAAATAAGCAAACAGATCTCCCCCTGCTGCCTCCACCCCCACACCCACTGGCACTGTCCTAGCATGCCTTACATCAGAGGCTGGCACTGTCTTCGCTATATCTCTGTACAGCTGGCTCGGGACTAGGCACAAGTAGCCCCTCAATACATATTTCAGGAGTGAATAAGTGTTTCTTATTCCACCTTTAGTTCTATCGTTCAGAGACCAGGAATTCCATTCTGGATCACTAACTTAGGGTTACTTTCTAGTATCTTTCTTATGGACTGGAATTTAACCTCCACATTTCTTATGTGTCACTGATGCATCGCTTACCAGGCCATGTTAAAAGCACAGGTAGTCTTTGGAGGCCACTGATTCTAGGTGATCTTGCCAGACATTTTTTTTTTTTTCTTGTTTTCTCTTTGCTAAATAAAAAACAGCTGAATTTCTCTTGTTGATTTTAAAGAAATTTGATAAAAAGATCCCCTCAATCTGGTGCCAAGATCTTGTATACTACATAGCAGGAAAGATGTTTTTAGTTGATTGACTTTGCACCCCATGTACATCTTGAGAAGAATAGTCGTGGCTGACGATACTGTTGAAAAGCAGGCCTTTCATTTTATATATGCTCCGCTTATAGCTGGAAAACTCATAAAGAAGGTTTCTGTGTGTTTATATGAGTGTCAGTTGGTGTTTGTGTGAGGGTGTGAGTATGTCTGAGTGTGTGTGAGAGAGAGGGAGCTTGTTATAAAGACATAACAACAGCTGAGTCAGGGAGTAGCCACAAGCCAAGAGGGCAAGCTGGCCTGCTAGTGCTTTGCGTGTGAAAGCAAAGGTTAACTTTCTTCATCCTGCAGATGCCTGCAGTCCCAAATATGTAATTTCCATCACTATTTTCATCAGTGCTATATAGTATACATTGAGTAAAGTGGATCTAAATTGTCAACGTGGACGGCTTGTTATTTGAAGCTGCATAAATTAACAAAATCAGTGTCCTGGCTTTGTTTTGTTGTATTGGTATTCAGTAAACGAAACCTAATTTTCACAAAATGTAAATAACTGCAATTCTTGTTTTGTTTTGTTTTGTTTTGAGAGACAGGGTCTTGGCCAGGTGCCTTGGCTCACGCCTGTAATCCCAGCACTTTGGGAGGCCAAGGCAGGTGGATCACATGAGGTCTCACAGGAGGTTGAGACCAGCCTGGCCAACATGGCAAAACCCCATCTCTTCTAAAAATACAAAAAATTAACCAGGCAGGTGGCAGGCATGTGTAATCCCAGCTACTTGGGAGGCTGAGGCAGGAGAATCGCTTGATCCCAGGAGGCGAAGGTTGTAGTGAGCCGAGATCGCGCCACTGCACTCCAGCCTGGGTGACAGAGCAAGACTCTGTCTCAAAAAAAAAA
>NW_012103554.1:1289541-1292661 GCF_000951045.1 Mandrillus leucophaeus
TGTCTGTGCCACATTTTGTTTATCCATTCACCTGTTGGTCGCTTCCTCCTTTTGACTATTTTGAATAGTGCTGCTATGAACATGGATGTACAGATGTCTGAGTGTCTCCTTTCGGTTCTTTCAAGTAATGCCAAGAAGGGAAGTTGCTGGTTGGGTTTTCTTTTTTTTTTTTTTTTTGAGAGAGAGTCTCACTCTGTCACCCAGGCTGGAGTGCAGTGGTGCAATCTCAGCTCACTGCAAGCTCCGCCTCCTGAGTAGCTGGGATTATAGTGTGCCTCAAGTAATTCTCCTGCCTCAGCCTCCTGAGTAGCTGGGATTATAGGTGCGCACATGCCTGGCTAATTTTTATATTTTTAGTAGAGATGGGGTTTCACCATGTTGGCCAGGCTGGTCTCGAACTCCTGATCTCAAGTGATCTGCTCACCTCAGCCTCCCAAAGTGCTGGGATTACAGGCGTGAGCCACCATGCTTGGCCTCTAGCAGATATTTTTTTGTTTATTTGATTCTTTCTCTGTGTCTACCCATTAGATGGTCAGTTTGGGGGAGCCTGACCGTTTCTCTTTTACCCTCTGCAACTTCCCGAGCATCAGAACAATGCCAGACACACACCAGGTGGCTGGTCCGTATTTGTTGACTGAAGAACTAATCTGTTCTCTTTCAGTACTGGATACAAACGACCGATTTCTACGAAAAATAACCATCGGGCAGGGAAACACAGAGAAGGGCTATTTCCGGCAGGTAGGTGGTGCTTTCTTCCCGCTCTGTTCTTATGTTCATTTCCACCGGCCTGGGAGCTCACTCTTTGCCTTTCTTGTCTCATCCCCAACCTGTTGTGGCCAGTGGTTCTCTCACTGTTTCGGGCTCTCAGCAGGGCTGGGAGAGGATCAGAAGACATAGCTCCAGTGTCTTTTTACCATCTTTTCTATGTATGTTTATTTCATTTTCTTTTTTTCATGTATGTTTCCAATTGTGTTTCTAGGAAGAGCCACTCAGTGTATTCTTTGAATATAAATTCTTACTTATTTTATTGGGAACCCAGCCAGGTAATACTACATCTGCATAACTGATAAATGAAAATCTCAGACACATTACTCAAATTTCATATATCAAGGAACAAACACCTAGTTATTAGACTTAATAGCATGAGGATTTTTTTAAAGGATAATGGCTTATTAATACAAAAATGGGTTGTTAATAAAATACAGAGAATGCAGAAGAAAAATTATGATGTCTGACTTCACTGTAATAGATATTGGATGTGCATCAATGGCACTTAGGGAATACAAATTAATGCCTATGATTTTTCATCCAGGCACAGTGGGCTTCTAAATTGTGTTGTGTTTTTTTTCCTTTTGAAGTGGTTAGAAACTGTACTTTTTAGTACAATTTTAGATTTATGTCCTTTATGTTAAGTTTTTATTAGTGAAAAAAGAGTCACTTGTACTTTAATAACCAATCCTTACACCAAATAGACTTGGGACCTTTTGAAGTGTCTTGAATTAAAAAGTGAATATAGGTATTGGATTAAGAAGAGAAACTAAGTTCGTGGACCTCGTCTCCTCCCAGTCCTGCAACTTACACACACACAAACAGATTTCACATATCCATGCTAGCAAACTGGAATCATTGCCATGAAGTTTTAGAAAGTTCTGAAAAATAGAAAGATGGAATTAGATTGATGAATAAAAGGACAGCCCAAAATGTGGTGGACTTCCATCCTTAACAAACATTCTTGCTTTTCATGTTCTTAGCCTCTCCTGCTAACGTGGGAGTTTTATAAGAGCAGAGGTTATTATTCCCGTTTTTGTTTGCTGCTGTGTTCCCTATGCTCAGAACAGAACTTTGTTACATATAGTCATAGGTGTTCAGTAAATACCTGTTGAACAAGTGAGTAAAATAAGTAAAAGACAATTTATGGATACAGAACTAAAATGCCAACATAAAAAAGATATTCATGAGTAATCATAAAACTGCAAATTGAAACAATGGAGTATCATTTACCTAGGAGCTTGTCAAGTGAAAATAGGAGGTACTAAATGCTAGTGAGGATGCAATGAAATGGGGGCATTTATGCAGCATCAGTGGGAGTGGAAATCCCTTTTGGATGAGTTTGTTATTACTAAAATTTGAAATGACCCAACAATTACAACTTTGGAACTAAAAATATTGTAATAAAAAGAAGAAGAAAATGTGTAACGTGCAGAAAAAAATTCTGTGTATTAGGATATTTGTTGTGCCATTATTTGCAGTGGTGAAAACTGGAAACAATCCAAACATCCAACAGTAGGGATGGTTGCATATATTTAGTCTGCCATTTTGTCCCATGGGAGAGTTGAAATTAATAAATGTGTGTATAGGTGTCATGACATGAGTAGAGAGCTCTCATACACATTGGAAAGGTTGTAAAACCCATTTTAAAAATTCGAAGTAAAATACTGATAGTGTAAACCTGTTTATGTTAAGAAAAACCCAGCATGTTTACTTACATTATAGGCACTTACAACTTATTTGTGTACATACGTGCCTAGAATGAAAAGTAGAAAGATGGATACCAACTGTTGGCGTTAGTTGCCCGTGTAATGAAGAAGGCCCTTTCTCTGCATAGTTTTGTACTGTTTTAGGTACTGGAGAGATGGAAGATTCACAGTGGCCTTGATTTCAGTGCCTACTCTGTGCATTGTATTGACAGTTCCATTATGTATATTAGCACATTTCATTTGTAAAGCTGTTTACAAATGAGGAAATTGGGATGTTATGTTAAAAAACTTGCCCAAGATTATATCTTGTGTTGCTTTGTGCATAGATATTTTTAAGTAAAAAAGGGTTATAGTGTATTTAAGAGCTTTAACTGCTTTTTATTTATCATAAGACTATAGTGAAGACATCTTTTTAGGTCAATAAAGGTAGACCTGTATCTTCATTTTTAACAGCCACATCATATCTCATAGAGGTACCGTAGTAGCTTCAACCATTTCCCTGTTAATGAACACGTAGAGTGTTTGCAGTTTCAGGCCATCACAAGTAAGCTGTAGGAAGTATACACATATATTTGTGTGTATACTTGTTGATAATATCCTTAGGATATTATTCCAGATGTGTGATTGCGGAGTCAAAGAGGAT
>NW_012103554.1:1292711-1296397 GCF_000951045.1 Mandrillus leucophaeus
CTGTTGAACAAGTGAGTAAAATAAGTAAAAGACAATTTATGGATACAGAACTAAAATGCCAACATAAAAAAGATATTCATGAGTAATCATAAAACTGCAAATTGAAACAATGGAGTATCATTTACCTAGGAGCTTGTCAAGTGAAAATAGGAGGTACTAAATGCTAGTGAGGATGCAATGAAATGGGGGCATTTATGCAGCATCAGTGGGAGTGGAAATCCCTTTTGGATGAGTTTGTTATTACTAAAATTTGAAATGACCCAACAATTACAACTTTGGAACTAAAAATATTGTAATAAAAAGAAGAAGAAAATGTGTAACGTGCAGAAAAAAATTCTGTGTATTAGGATATTTGTTGTGCCATTATTTGCAGTGGTGAAAACTGGAAACAATCCAAACGTCCAACAGTAGGGATGGTTGCATATATTTAGTCTGCCATTTTGTCCCATGGGAGAGTTGAAATTAATAAATGTGTGTATAGGTGTCATGACGTGAGTAGAGAGCTCTCATACACATTGGAAAGGTTGTAAAACCCATTTTAAAAATTCGAAGTAAAATACTGATAGTGTAAACCTGTTTATGTTAAGAAAAACCCAGCATGTTTACTTACATTATAGGCACTTACAACTTATTTGTGTACATACGTGCCTAGAATGAAAAGTAGAAAGATGGATACCAACTGTTGGCGTTAGTTGCCCGTGTAATGAAGAAGGCCCTTTCTCTGCATAGTTTTGTACTGTTTTAGGTACTGGAGAGATGGAAGATTCACAGTGGCCTTGATTTCAGTGCCTACTCTGTGCATTGTATTGACAGTTCCATTATGTATATTAGCACATTTCATTTGTAAAGCTGTTTACAAATGAGGAAATTGGGATGTTATGTTAAAAAACTTGCCCAAGGTTATATCTTGTGTTGCTTTGTGCATAGATATTTTTAAGTAAAAAAGGGTTATAGTGTATTTAAGAGCTTTAACTGCTTTTTATTTATCATAAGACTATAGTGAAGACATCTTTTTAGGTCAATAAAGGTAGACCTGTATCTTCATTTTTAATGGCCACATCATATCTCATAGAGGTACCGTAGTAGCTTCAACCATTTCCCTGTTAATGAACACGTAGAGTGTTTGCAGTTTCAGGCCATCACAAGTAAGCTGTAGGAAGTATACACATATATTTGTGTGTATACTTGTTGATAATATCCTTAGGATATTATTCCAGATGTGTGATTGCGGAGTCAAAGAGGATACAAATTTCCAATGTTGACATATGTTTTGACATTACCTTCTAGGAAATTCATATCAATTCACATCCTTGCCAATATCCCATATTGGCCTTTGTGTGAATGTGTGCTAAATCCCTCATTTGCCCTATTGTGATTATTATGCATTGCATACCTGTATCAGAATATTTCATGCAATCCATAAATATATACACCTACTATATACCTACAAAATGAAAAGGTAAATACTAAATCAATAAATGTATGATGATCTGATAAACAATAAAAATTTCATTTGTATCTTTATATGATTTTTGAAATATTTTATTTGCAAAACAAAAATGAGCAGCCTTCCGCTATGCATGTCATTTAATCATTAAAGTGAATAACAGTGATACCTCAATTGACCCATTTGGTTTCATTTTTTGTATGCTCAAGATGTGAAATTTTGTAATTGTAACAATTACAAATGAAGAGCTTGAATATGGATTATGTATTATTCTTATTTACACAGCTAATATTTTAAGAATATGTCTAGTCTTGTGTTTTATACAGAAAATCTCAGTATTAGTCATTTTCTCATAAGGACTGTTTATAATGGAATGGTAGTATAGAGAACCCTAAGTTTCATACGTTGAAAAACCACTTATGTTTGGAATGAGTTATATTGAGAATGTAATAATTGAATATAGTTGTATTTGACTTTCAGGTAATATTTTTTCACTAAATCAGTGACTAATGCAATCTCAACCAGGAAGTAGCCAGAAAGTTCCTTATTTCCTTCATTTCCTTACTTGTCAGTGACGGAAATGGATAATAAAATGTCTCATAAGGTGATCCCACCAGGGCATGGCCATTCTCTCTCTGCGTAAGCTTGAACTTGTCTGGCTCACACTCCCCTTGGGAAGAAGAGAATTAAGCTGGGGCGTAATGAAGTGGTTCTGTCCAGAGAAACATTCCTAGTGGCTGAATTATGAGGAGGAGGAAGTACACATTCCTGTGTCCCTTTTATTTCATGTTGGACTTTGTACAACAATGGAGCCAGAGCCAAGAGATGGGAATAGGAAGTCCTAGAACTTTTTGCAAAAAGTCTCTGCTCTCTAGCTTTCACTGCTGAAAGCTTCAAGATCTGATGTCGCCATACCCTCCCGGGCAGCTGAAAATTGAGTCTGTGCCACCAGTTGACTGGGGTGCCCTCCCTGCTGTGTTGAGATCCAACTCTGGGAAAGTAGCCTCACATGTAGGAAGCCAGCATCTTTCACTGCCCCTCATCTCTGCGCCAGACAGACAATGCAGCCTTCTTGACAGACCGATTACTAACGGGGAGGTGGTCCATAGGCTAGTCATTAATTCATCTGATGCATATTGCATGTCTTCTGGGTTTCAAGCTCCATGCTGGGGATTCAGAAGTGAACCTGCCTAATATAGTCCCTGCCTTCATGGCGCTTGCGGTCCAGTGGTAGACTGATAATGACCACACTAGACTGATAATGACATTAGTAATCAATTAAGTCTGAAACACGCTACAATAGCACACCATGTGGTAGTGCTGTGAGCGGGCGTAACAGGGGTCCTAACCCAGTCCACCCCTTGCTGAGCAGAGCATGACAAAGAGCACATTCCCCGTGGGAGGCCATCCTAGGGAGCACCAGGCACGAACCCTGCATGGTCCAGACATGCAGAAAACTGATGGAATTGCATGCATGGCCTTTGGAGGGTAGACTCCCTGGGCCTGCGCTTGCTCCTTGACTGAAGTCCAGCTCCATGTGGAAATAGCCGTCCCATTGGCACTGTCACTGACCGCTACCTGTGTTTGGGCTGGTTCAGGCGCAGTTTGACATCGCAGTGGCCAGCGAGATCATGGCGGTGCTGGCCCTGACGGACAGCCTCGCGGACATGAAGGCACGGCTGGGAAGGATGGTGGTGGCCAGTGACAAAAGTGGGCAGCCTGTGACAGCAGAAGATTTGGTGAGTGTTTCCAACCCGGAAGCTTCAGGGAGTGGGCAATCCTCGTTCTTTGTTACCAGAAAAAGAAAGGCTTTCTTCCTTTTCTCAGTGGGTGTAATGAAGATACAGAAAAAGTTTCTACACACATTTCTTTCCTCACAAGCATGTTTGCCTGACCACTTCCTAATGTTCTCATAGTCAAACATGACGTGCTTATACCTGGCTGCAACCAAAACACGTGAAATTTTTTTCAGGAGCTTTCCTCCGTCTTTGCTAATCCTGATCTCTGCTTCTGCCTGGGCTGGGGAGGAGTCATCCCCCTGCAGTCACTCGGCAACTTTTTTAAAATGTACCTTCTATACCTGCCTGAAATTGAGGGCAAATCACCTTTTCAAGGAACAGAAAGAAGTGGCTCTGCTTCCATGAACAGGAAGGTAAAGTTAAAATTGGCACATTTCTGGCACCAGCTTGGCTTATTATTTAATTTGGGGCCTTAGATTTGGGTTTCTTATTATAAAAGC
>NW_012103554.1:1297682-1304760 GCF_000951045.1 Mandrillus leucophaeus
TATTACAGGCGTGAGCCACCACGCCCAGCCCTTAAATGTATTTTTGTGTGAGTGTATGGTAAAAATCTTGGATCTGGAAGAAACCCAAAGATTACTCTTTTCAGTTATCTTTTTAAATAAACTCTTTATTTATCTCTTTAATAAACTCTTTTTAGTTATCATTTGTGTTTCTTGTTTGCAAAAGGTACCTAATTTATTCAAATTGTGCTTCATCCAGTGGGAGCTATTGAGAGTTGGCCACCCATAGAAAATTGAGGGAGGATTTTAGGAACTGCTGAAGGTTTCTGCCACATGCATGATTCTGATATACCCTGGAAGAATGGTCTGAGCCCTCCTGAAGGGACACAGAGTGTGGAATGCTAGCAGCACACAAAGGGTGGCAGAGCTTGCCCTGCACGTGACAGCACAGGTGCTGAGATGTGTCCCAGAAAGATGAGCAGGTAGAAACCTACCTGAGACATCCAACAGAAACATCCCTCTTAACTTCCTTCCTCCTTTAGTTTTTTGAATCAGTTTATTTGGTTGGGAAGTGTAAGCAAGGATAGTGTGCAGAGAAGTAGGAAAACTACTCCTCTTCTTCACCTGCTCTGCATTAGCACAACAGGACAACTCTCACTGAGCCTTCCTGTCCTGAAGATTTCTTTCTTCTTTTCTTTTTTCTTTTTTTTTTTTTTTTGAGATGGAATCTTGCTCTTTTGCCCAGGCTGGAGTGCAGTGGCGCAATCTAAGCTCACTGCAACCTCCAACTCCCAGGTTCAAGCAATTCTCCTGCCTCAGCCTCCTGAGTTGCAGGGATGACAGGTGCCTGCCACCACGCCTGGCTAATTTTTGTATTTTTAGTAGAGATGGGGTTTTGCTATGTTGGCCAGGCTGGTCTCGAACTCCTGACCCCAGGTGACCCACCCACCTTGGCCTCCAAATATGTTGGGATTACAGGGTGTATGCCACTATGCCCAGCATGTCCTGAAGTTTTCATAGTGAACCATCTTCCTGTATGTATAATGAGTGGGTTGTATTCATATCATGTGTGTGTTATACAGTGAGGTAGATTTCAGTTATATAGGAATATAGTTAATAACAGTGTATTCCTGAAAATTGCCAAGAGAGTGGATATAAAGTGTTCTCACCACCAAAATGATAACTGTGAGGTAATACATAAGTTAACTAGCTAGGTTTAATCATTCCACAGCATATATATACTTCAAAACATCATGTTATACACAATAAATACATACAGCTTTATCTGTCAATTTGAAGTTAAGGAAGAAAATAGATTGGATTTTCTTACACCTTTTAAATGATTAAATATTGTAAAAATAGAAAGCAATCACATGCGAGAAACATTTACTACTGTTGGTGATAAAAGTACAGGGAGAATGTAATGCACTTTGGAGTCATGAAGATTCTCTGGATGCTGCCACTGCATCTGCTAGCGCCGTGGCATACTGAGGGAAAATGGCACTGTCTTCCGATGCTATGTACAGCAAGGGATAGCACCCTGTTTTCCCCGCTAGAGCTACCATCACAGGCATTTGCTCATGTTATAGCCTTCCAATAACTAATATGTTGAAAACACCAAGACACCAGTTAAGGTCTTTACAAAGCGAGATGGAATTGGAAAAAAAAGAACAAAAGGCCAGGCACAGTGGCTCACACCTGTAATCCCAGCACTTTGAGAGGCCAAGGCGGGTGGATCATGAGGTCAGGAGTTCGTGACCAGCCTGGCCAATATGGTAAAACTCCATCTCCACTAAAAATACAAAAAAAATTAGCCGTGTGTGGTGGTGTGTGCCTGTAGTCCCAGCTACTGGGGAGGCTGAGGCAGAAGAATCGCTTGAACCCTGGAGGCAGAGGTTGCAGTGAGCCGAGATCATGCCACCGCACTCCAGCCTGGACAACAGAGAGAGATTCCATTCTTTAAAAAAAAAAAAAAAAAAAGAAAAGGAAAGGAAAGAAAAGAAAAGAATATGAATAGTGACATCACGTTAAAAAGTAATAATAAACTTTAGCCTTGTGGCCTTTTTTTGGCACATTTTTCCCGCTAATTCTCATGCATCATCCCTGTTCTCTCTCTTCTCTGTCTTTTCTTCATCCAGTAATAGAGAAAGAGGACTTAGAAGGAACCCAATCCAGTACTTCCTAGGATTGGAAGGAAGCCGCCTTATTTCATGTATAAGTGGCACCATCTTGACTATAGGAAGAGAGATAGCATGAAGCCTTTCAGATCTAAACTAGAAAGCTTTCAAACGTGGTAGTTTGTTGAGTTATTCTCTCTCTGGAATGACTGATGTAGAGATGGTGAGAAATCAGAGTGGGCGATTTTAGACATTTCCCTTTACCCTACTTCATTCCCGCTCTCTACAGAGCCTTGTTTCTGTTCTTCACCTTATTTCTTTGAGCAAGAGTAAAGCCTCTGATTATGAAAACACACAGTCCATAAATTGCCAGAAAACACATTTTCTTGCACTGAAAGATTTGTTTTCTGGAAAATCTCATAAACACCATCAAGGAAAGTTTCGGAAGAAGGTCAAATGTCCTTCAAAATGCTATTTCCCTGTCACCGTTCACATCTTAGTATGACTGACATCTGTTCTCAGCTCTGATGGGGAGGGATGGACAGAGACAGCAGCACTGTCCCCTGTGGCCTGGGGTTGCCTGTGGGGACGCCCACCCAAGAAGCAGGCTGGAGAGAAGCACCAAGGGGTTAGCCATTCCCAGGATGATCTTTTGTCGGGACTCTAATGTTTTTCTCTCTCCTGTAGGGGGTGACAGGTGCTTTGACAGTTTTGATGAAAGATGCAATAAAACCAAACCTGATGCAGACCCTGGAAGTAAGTGGTTTTCTTCTTATAGTAATTGTTTGTATTAACTGAATTGCCACACAGTGTGAACATTTTTAGCCAATATGAGGCAGGCATAGAGCACACCTGGGGCAGCAACGTGCTTTACAATCTCAGAAAGAGTGAGGATCTGGTTAGGAACCTGTATTAGTCCATTTTGACATTGCTACAGGGAACTACCTGAGACTGGGTAATTTATGAAGAAGCATCAGAATAACTTCTTGGCCAACCAAAAAAAAAAAAGTTTAAAGTATATTCATAGCTTCTTTAATATGAGTTATGTCTTGGCTTGATTGACCCGAGTAGAAACTTAGAAAGTCAATGTCTGAGGCAGGGCGTGGTGGCTCACGCCTGTAATCCCAGCTCCTTGGGAGGCCAGGGTGGGCAAATCATGAGGTCGGGAGTTCAAGACCAGACTGAGCAATATGATGAATCCCCGTCTCTACTGAAAATACAAACAAATTAGCCGGGTGTGGTAGCACGCGCCTGTAGTCCCACCTACTCTGGAGGCTGAAGCAGGAGAATCGCTTGAACCTGGGAGGCAGAGGTTGCAGTGAGCTGAGATTGCGCCACTGCACTCCAGCCTGGGCAACAGAGCGAGACTCCATCTCAGAAAAAAAAAAGAAAGAAAAAGAAAAAAAAAAAGAATGTCAACGTCTGTCTAACATTTCAATAGGTTGTATGGCCATGTTTACAATACAGTTTCTGTTTTCCCTTAATCTCTCATCATCATTGAGTTGTGGATTTTTTGGTTTGCTTTTGTATTGTTGTTTATTTGTTTCCAAGCAAAATACAGTAAATGCCAAGAAATGCTTTCCAGGAAAGCATACTGCATTCCACTGTATAAGGATATTGTTTTTGTACATGACGTGCCCTGCTGTTGTCTTCACTGAACTTAAATTTTTTGTCACGTTATCTCCATTTCAATCTGGTTTTCTAGTCATACTCCTTTGATTTAGTAATTGTCTAATTCCCGACTCCTAGCTAGTGAGACCTCAGGGTTTGGGCCCAAACCCCAAACAAAGAGGCAGTTTCTGGGCAAATTGAGTAGAGACTAATGGAAGGGTAGGGGTAGGGAACTAGGGAGACAGTGATGTCCTGGTGAGTGTTCAACAGTCAGCACTCTGGGGAAAGAATTCCTGGGTTATAGTATTTGCCAGTTTCCATGCTATAAATGATCCCACCATGGCCAGTCCTCTGGCTCCCTTCCATCTCAGTAAATAAACATGGGAATCGGGGGGAAATTTGCACCATCAAGTGGTACAAATGGGCTATTTGTCCTCAAGCTGCAGTGGGACAAAGGGAGGTGGTGGAGGTGACCAGAAGGCAAGTATGTTGGGGGAACGCAGCAGCAAGGCAGCGGAATATCCATCCGTTTATTCATTCATTCAGCTGATAGAAAGCTGAGTTTGAATGGTCGCTGTGTCATGTACTAACCATGACTTGGGATAAGTTATTTTGTATTTCAGCCTCAATTTTCTCCCGTGTAAAATGGTGAAAGTAGCAACAACTAACCCGACAGTGAAGATTAAATATTTATTTAAAGCATCACATGGACCAGTACAGTATAGTAGGGGCAAAGAACACAGCAGAGAAATAACTATTCAACGTCCCTGCCATCTTGAAGCCTCCACTCCAGTGAAGGAGGCAGGCCAAAGGCAAGTCAAGAAACACACAGCATGTTAGTTGGTGGTAAGGTCTGGAGAAGAAAAATCAGATGCCTTGAGGGACACAGTGATGTGGGGTGTGTGTGTCTGTGCCTGCCCGCCTGTTAAAGCAGTACCAGCACAGAGCTGAGTAAACCAAGGGGGTGAGCCATGCATGCGTCTTGATGAGCATTTGGACAGAGGGTTACCTTTAGTGCAGAGGCCTTGGGCAGCAATGTGTTTTGCAATCTCAGACAGAAAGAACCAAGGATCTGATTAGGAACCCGTATTGGTTTGTTCTCACATTACTGTAAGGAACTACCTGAGACTGGGTAATTTATGAGGAACATTGGTTTAATTGGCTCACAGTTCTGTAGGCTGTACAGGAAGCATGGCTGGGGAGGCCTCAGGAAACTTATAATCATGGTGGGAGGCAAACGGGAAGCAGACAGGTCTTCACATGGCAGAGCAGGAGAGAGAGCGAGGGAGGAAGTGCTACACAGTTTTAAACAACTAGATCTCATGAGGACTCACTCACAAGCATGAGAACAGCAAGGGGGAAACTCACTCCCAGGATCCAGTCACCTCCCCCCAGGCCCTTCCTCCAACACTGAAGGTTATAATTCGACATGAGATTTGGGTGGGGACACAGAGCCAAACCATATCAGAACCAATATGACAGAAATGGGGGGACTGGCCAGGCACGGTGGCTCACGCTTGTAATCCCAGCACTTTGGGAGGCCAAGGCGGGCAGATCCCTTGAGGTCAGGAGCCTCAAGACCAGCCTGGCCAACATGGTGAATCCCGTCTCTACTAAAAATACAAAATAAATTAGCTGGGCATGGTGGCGGGCACCTGTAATCCCAGCTACTTGGGAGGCTGAGGCAGGAGAATCACTTGAACAGGAGGCGAAGGTTACGGTGAACTGAGTTTGCACCACTGCACTCCAGCGTGGGCGACAGAGCAAGACTCTGTCTTTTAAAAAAAGAGAATAGAAAGACATGGGGGGACCATTTCTGAAGGTGTCCAGTGAGGGTGCAGCCTGAAGGTGTCCCCTGAGCTGAGGAAGGGAGGACTGAACACCTTTGAACAGGTGTCTGCAGCCCCGGGGGAGGGGTGCAGGATGCGTAGGTGCCAAGGCCACGCCGTCCTGCAGCAGGTTGTCCTTCCCATCTTTCCTCTCCCCGATCCTTCTGCCAGCAGGCACGTGTCCTCAAAGGTAGGCCATCTTAAAAAGCAAACAAGAACATTTCAAAAACCTCCCGCCCTATTGCATCCTCGTCTAGCTCCTGCCTGGCTCTTGTCTGTCATTGGGGTCCCCATGTTAACTGACCTCGGGTTTCACCTCTCCTGACTGCCCTTGTCCAGGTCACTTGTACCTCGGAGACACCAAGTCTTTGTTGCTCTGCCCTCCTCAGAGAAGCTCAGCAGTTTGACACAGCTGCCCTTGTCTTCCTTCGGGAGCATCTGGTTCCTCTGGCATCTGGGGTCCCTTCCTCCCCAGGCCTGCTCACTGCTCCTCCTCTGCTTTGCTGGCTTCTCTGATGACCCTTCACCTTTCTCACCCCGTTCTCCTCCAGGATTAGCCGGGTGATGACTCCCAAAGTCTTGTTTGGAATATCATGCACCTGGAATTTCAGACTTGCAGGTATAGTTACCAGGAGCCATGTGGGTGGGTAAAAGCCATTTCAAACTCATACATAAACCAGGACCCACCTCCTACTTCCTTCCAGCTTGCTACTTCCCTGAAACCTACCCAGTCATTCAAGGCAGAAACCCGGGGATGATCCTGAGGCCTGTTTTCCCTTCCCCACTTCCTGTCTCCATTCCTGCCAAGTCGTCCTTGGTTACATGACTCTGCCCTGTCCACGGCGCTCGATGCCTCCCTCCTTCCGGCTTCAGCCGCCAGCCTGCCCCACCTGCAGCAGTGCAGCAGCCTCCCAACTAGTCTCTCGGCTGCTACTCTTCTTCCCAAATACTCTCTCTCCTCAGCAGTCATAGAGACTGAAACCTAATCAAGCCCTGTTGCCTTCCTGCTTCGAGTTCTTCCGTGTTTCCTTCCTGGTCTGAAAAGCCCCTGGGATCTGGCCCTCGTCCCTCCCTCCCTTTTCCTCATCTCTCATCCTCTGGGGGCCCTTTGCATGGCTGACACCACTACCTGGGCCACTTCCTGATACTCTCATGTCCAGCTCCTTTGCCTCCCTCAGGTCTCATGTCATGTAAGCATCAACTGCTCAGAGAAGCCACAGGAATATACAACCCCCATCCGTCTGCTGTCATTGCAGTGCATAGCACAGAATGCTGAGAGTTTCCTATTTCCTTGTCCATGTTCTGTATTTCTCCTCCCACAGGGATGAGAGCGGGACCTTTTCCATCCTGTTCACCACATATCTCCAGCTTCTAGAAAGTGCCTGACACCTATTAGAGGCTCAGTAAAGACTTGTTGATTAATTAAGTGAATGCTTATTATTTTTACTACATTCTCCTAAAAATACACATTTATTAATAAATAACTGAATAAGAGAGAAAAATTATGAAGTGATGTGATATTGCTTCATAACACTTCTCCCTCAAAGATGAATACTTATTAGT
>NW_012103554.1:1305870-1316688 GCF_000951045.1 Mandrillus leucophaeus
GTCAGAAAACAGAGAAATCCACAGTAACTATAATACATCCCTTAAAGAATAAGCATGTATTTATAGGAAGCAAACAAAGCTTTCCATAGAGAAACCACTTTCGCCAGATGATTATATGGACTTGGGTTTTGTTTCTGAATCTGTCACTTGGCAAATAAAGATACCATCTTCAGAATGTTCCATGTCATCCATTTCATTTAAGGCATAGGCTGTTTTAAGATTAGTTTAAAAGATAAAGACCTTTTTACAAAATAAAACATTACATTCACTTAAAATATTTGCAACATGAACTCTTGTACCCTGATCCTATGTTGTCACTCTGGGTTTCATGTATCTAATCATTGACTAGGAATCTATCTCAGCAGGTAATCCAAAAATCATTGACTAGTTTGTAGATTACGCTTTCCTGCTCACATTTGAACACACCTGGTTGTAGTCTGGTAAGAGGTCATCAAGGGCTACATCACTGTAGGTTGCCAGGAGACCAGTAGTTCTTAATCCTGACTGCACTTGAGAAGCTCCTGGGAAGATTTAAGAATATTGATTGATGCCGGACTCCCCATCAGACCCAGTGAACGTAATGTCTGGGGATAAGGCTTGGGTACCCCAAGTGCTTCTCATGTATCGCCAGACTGAGGAAGACTTAAGACAAGAAACAATGAGAGCTCTTAACATTTTCCCAGAGGTTAGCCATGTGTGGCATTGATGGAAACTCCACATGCGAGAGCACACTGTCCAATATGGCGGCCACTGGACATGTGGCCATTTCAACCTAAATTACCTGTATTTAAATAAAATTTGGAATTCAGTTCTTCAGTCATGTTAGCCACATTTCTATTTGTGCATTTATTTATTTACTTTTTACTGCTCACATTTAAGTGCTTAGAATTCTGGTA
The DNA here is from genome assembly GCF_000951045.1 of Mandrillus leucophaeus. Classification (NCBI taxonomy): domain Eukaryota; kingdom Metazoa; phylum Chordata; class Mammalia; order Primates; family Cercopithecidae; genus Mandrillus; species Mandrillus leucophaeus. Next base: position 1,306,767 of record NW_012103554.1, read on the forward strand.
AGCTAACAAGTAATTGAAATATTAATCTTATGAAATGTTTGAAAGGGCCATTATGGAGAATATTCATAGCAAAACAGTTCCTGCCTTATTTTCCTAAGTGTTCTGCATATAAAATAAAACCCAGAACTCAAGATAAATGTGTGTATGCCTTTGAGTTAGTCATAGAATTTTTTAAGCAACACGTTTAATTCAACGTACTGTATCTTATAGCTATATCCATGTTTGAGTGTGCAAGTGTGTAGGTACCTGTGTTTGGATATCTAACAATGACGTTCCAGTATTTTTTTCTCGCGAACTCCATACTGGGAGTTTTAAAACCAGAGCCCTAATCTTGACTTAATTATTAATTTCCTCCGTGGCCTTGAAGAATTCCCTTAGCCTCTCTGGACCTTAACTTTCTGGATAAAGAAGTTGGCCTCTTCGTGTTCTCAACATTATCTGATTCTGTGATTTCTAGCTAAAGCTACATTTATACAAAAATATGAAGTGCTTTTGCAAAGTAAAGAGTAGAATAGTGGTTATCAGAGGCAGTGGGGGATGGAGAAGTTGACCAAATAATACAAAATTCCAGTTAGACAGGAGGAATAAGTTTTCAATATCTATTACACAGCAAGGTGACCGTAGTTAATAAAAGTGGATTGTTGCCAGGCGTGGTGGCTCACACCTGTAATCCCAGCACTTTGGGAGGCTGAGGCAGGCAGATCACCTGAGGTCAGGAGTTTGAGACCAGCCTGGCTAACATGGTGAAACCCCATCTCTACTAAAAATGCAAAAATTAGCTGGGTTTGGTGACATGCACATGTAGTCCCAGCTACTGGTGAGGCTGAGGCAGGAGAATCGCTAGAACCCAGGAGGCGGAGGTTGCAGTGACTCAAGTTGGCGGCACTGCACTCCAGCCTAGGTGACAGAGCAAGACTCCATCTCAAAGAAAAGAAAAAAGCATTGTGCATGTTTTAAGTGTTAAAAAATTAGATTTTAAATGTTCTCGCTACAAAATGGATAAATCTGTGAGGTGATGGATACGTTGGTTAGCTTGATATAATCTTTCCATGCTACATACATATATTAGAACAGAACATTGTACGTCATAAATAGGTGCAATTATTATTCATCAATTACAAATAAAAAATGCTTTTGCTAATAGGTTAGTATCCAGCCTGAAAAATAAGAGAGAGTCTACAAAGAATAAAAGTCCTTTGCTTTTTTAAATTAAAATATTGCTGAGGATCTAGTAGCTGTTTGGGGTGGTTATCCCAGGAAGAGCAATGTGCTTATGCGGATTCAGCTCCCACCACTTCTGTCCCCTGGAGACCCAAGCTGGGTGCTTCTCAGACAATTGGCAGCCTGTAGCTGAGTGAAGCTAGCTGCCCATCCAGGGTGGAGTTTGTGACCTTGTCCTCGTCAAACTTTGACCATCTCCACTAGCTTATTATGGGCAAGGACATCAGAAGACCAGCAAGGTTAGGAGGGGATGGAGACTTAAGTTCTTTTTAAAAATATTTTCTTCAGAACACTTAAAAGGTTAATCTAGATAGAAGTGAGATAAGACAGAGATATAAACACCAAACATACATATTTACGTATTCATAAACATGTGTCCCTGGGTTTTATTTATTTATTTTTATTTATTATTTTTTTCATTTTTGAGTCAGAGTCGGTCTGTCACCCAGACTGGAATGAGTGCGATCTCAGCTCACTGCAACCTCCACCTCCCAGGTTCAAGTGATTCTTGTGCTTCAGCCTCCCGAGTAGCTGAGCTGGGTTTACAGGGGTACACCACCACACCCTGCTAAATTTTGTATTTTTAGTAGAGATGGGTTTCACTGTTGGCCAGGCTGGTCTTGAACTCCTGACCTCAGGTGATCTGCCCACCTCGGCCTCCCAAAGTGCTGAGATGACAGGCGTGAGCCACTGCGCCCAGCCAATTGTATTGATTTTTATGGTTATCTTTTGTTGAATGGAATCATTTCTTAATTTAAAAAATAAATAAATACACTTCTTATACTATCAGGGTTTAATTTCATTCTTTTGAAAAATATAGTGCATAGCAACATAAAATAAGGTAAATAATTTATTTCATGGTCATTGAGTCAACTAACAAAATGGCTTAACAATATTTTGGAAGGAAGTGACTATATTCTCACAGTTTTGTGTCTCAGGTTTTGTGTCTCATTAAATGTTGAATAACATGTTTCTAGAATCCGGAGGGGATTTGGTCCTTTGAGTCAGGGTGTTTTGACTGTCTTTGAAATATTTTATGCATTAAATATGCAGTATTCATAAAAGCTTTCCTAGCCTGTTTGCCCCAAATTGATCTTGGTTTCCATGCTTCTATTTGTCTTTTGGGATTTTGATTTGCTCTTTCACTTCTCTAGGGGACACCTGTGTTCGTGCATGCGGGCCCTTTTGCTAACATTGCTCACGGCAACTCTTCAGTGTTGGCTGATAAAATTGCCCTGAAACTGGTTGGTGAAGAAGGATTTGTAGGTAAGTTACTTCTTTTAAATTTAGTTGTTGTAGAATATTGAAGAAATCTAAAAGCTGATGACAAGAATGGAGTGATATCCATACTGACATAAAATCTATTCTTTCAGGCCCCCTCTTTCATAAATGGTTTCAGTAATGGAAAAGCCCTAAGGTCTGGTCTATGGAATTATGCTTGTGCTTGAATCATAGATTCTGGTATCAAGTCCATACGGGTTTGAGTATAAACTCTGACTCTTGCAAACTGAGTGACATTGTACACATTTTAATTACTACTGAACTTCAGTTTTCTTATGTGTGAAATTGTGGTAATAATATTGTATCAAACCTTTAGGATTGTTATGAAAACTAAATGAGATACTTTAGTCATTCAGCAAATGTTTTTTGAGAAGATACCACTTAGAAGGCATGCTTCTGAGAGCTAGGGATCCAGTGGTAAGCAAAAGAGATAGGCGCAGTGGCATAGGCCTCTAAGCACAGCTACTCAGGAAGCTGAGGCAGGAGGATTGCTCGAGCCCAGGAGTTTTGTGTCCAGCCTGGGCAGCATAGCAAGACCCTGCCTCTGTGAAAAAAATAAAATTAAAACAACCAGCCTTAGCCCCTGCCCTTGTGGAGTGTACTGTCTAATGGTAATTTAATAAGAGAAAGTGCTCATTGACTGTCAGCCGTTACTACCCTTACTATGTAGTACTGATAACTTGAAGTCATGGGTTTATTTCCATATACAATTTCTCGTTGTTTTTTGTGAGCTAATGTAGGAGAGATTCCCAACCAGTAGACTTAGAAATGTTAATTGGTAGGACTGCACACCTTTTGCTGCTGTCAAGCTCTTTGTAGAACCTGTTCCTCTTTGGCTTTTCTTGCATATTCCAGCTAGAAAGAAGAGGCGACTCTCACAGAGTTTACTAAGTCAGTACCAGCCCCAGTCTCACCCATGATATTAAGGCAGCAAGGAAACAAAGGACAAAACCAAAATACAAGCCTTCGTGGTGGAGTGCCTTAATCTGACATATGAGGGATTGCATTGGCAGACTTCCCATGCTAACAGATAATTCCCATTAACCTTACGTATGCCTATAATCAGGGATAGCAATCTCTTCTTCACTCTTGTCATCAGTTTTGGATCAAACTCAAAAGAGTTATTTTATTAGAAAAGAGTATGCTGGACAAAAGAACTTAGCACTGCATTTTATGCTCAGACATCACAAAGTTCATTCAGGGTTATTGAGACTCTTTTAAGAATTCCTCATGGACCGGCAGTCAGGATCAGATGAGGTTTGATGGAGTTCCATTCCTCCACAATCTGTATTCTGCAGCTGTCATGTACTTTGCTGCTTCGGTAGCAAATCCACTGCAAGCGTGGCTAGATGTGCTGTCTAAGTGAATTTGCTCAATTGATCGCTGCCTAATTGTAGAGCTAATGGACGAGGAGGCTGGGTCAGGGCGGGCACTGGAAAGTTGGGTGCTTAAGTGAAGTGGTGGTTCTGATGCATCAGCTCTGCAAATAAAGTAGCTTCTAGGAGGAAGCACTCTATTTTATGTGATAGAGATCTCTGCCCATACCAGTTTTTACTTTGTCAAACACATGTTTATAAAATACATGTTATCATGGCAGAATATTTTTAAAGATATAAACGATGATGTATGCAAAATAAATGAGCTCTCTGTGTGACCTTGAACAAGCCATTAGCCTCTCTGGGTGTGTCCCTTGTAGACATTCTCATCTGAAAAATGAGAAGTTGGACCAGATGAGGAGTTGGATGTGGACGTGTAGCTGTGGACTCAGAGGTAGACGCTGTGGAATTGGAGCCCTGACTGGCAGTGTGTTTTCATTTCTCTAGGGCTCAATTTTTTATTTAATAAAAAGAGAATACCTGTGTTACCTGCAGTATTTTAATGAGTAGGATCAAGTGAGAAAATGCTTTGTAAAATCTGAACTATGTGCAGGTCAGCAATTACACTCATTCTTTCTATGATCTCATCTAGTCTAAGATGCCATAAGAGGGGGAATTTTTCATGAGGATGAAATCTGTCCATTGCCAGATGATTCAGAGGGCAAGCCCTAACCTCAACTGCTTTCAGATAACCTTGGGCACATGAACGCTTCTCTTCCTTGGTTTCCTTACCTGTAAAACAGGGCTTTGGACAGGGCTTCCCTCTCGAAAGGACTTGGTAGGTTTGAAATGAGGCATGAATGAGATCACAGGGTTGAGTCCTGGCACCTGACACATGGTAAGACTCAATCCTTCTTGGCCACTCCTGGCTATCATTGTTACCCCCACTATTGATACACTACTGATGAAGGTTACATTTTCTTTTTTATTTAGATCCTTTTATTTTTTGGATGATTTTATTTATAGTTGTTATAAAATACACATAACATAAAAGTTACCATCTTCACCATTTTTGAGTGTACTTTCAGTAGCGAAGTACACCCACGTTGTTGTGCAACCAGGCTGCAGAACCAAAGTCCCATGCCCATTAAATATTCCTCATTCCCCTGCCCCCAGCCCCTGGCAGAAGTCTTCTACTTTCTGTCTCAATGAAGTTGACTTCTGGATACCCCATGTGAGTGGAATCATGCAGTATTTGTCCTTCTGTGACTGACGTATTTCACTTAGCATAATGTCCTCAAGGTTCATCCGTGTTGCAGCGGGCGTCAGAATTCTCTTCCTTTTTAAGGCAGAATAATATTCCATCATATGGATAGACCTTACTTTGTTTATCCACTCATCCTTCGTTGGACATTTGACTTGTTTCCACCTTTGACTCTTGCGAATAATGCTATGAACATAGATGTACAAATATATTTTAATGTCTAAAAATCGTGCTGTATGATGTCTAAATTTGTGATGGCAATGACTTATATTCGTAAATACGTACCATGGAACTCTAGCCCTGTAATGTTGAACTCTCCCGAAGGTGGTGTGTCCATGCTGTGGCACTATTGGAATGCTGGCAGCAAAGCCAATGTATTGGACAGTGGGAATGGGGCGTGGTTAGGAGACAATGTTCTTTCCTCATTACTTGGTCAAGCCTGCAGTGTGGGACTGGTTCATTCCTTGCCCTTGGATGAAGTTTATAACAGGTCCCTCTCATTCTCAGTTAATATCTAGTCCCTCTAACATATGTATTTTTTAATTCCTGTAGTCACTTTCAATCATAAGAGTAGCCCCTAAAATTAAAAATGCACATCCAGTTTTATATCAAAACCAAAAACTCCAAGTGTCTCTCAGACTTGAGCTCCTCTCCTCCCCGACATGGGCCTCCTCTGGCTGACAGTGGGAAGGGGAAGGTGGCTGCTTGCTTCTCTGTCACCCTCCTCTTGCACTAGGCTGGCCCTGGCCCCTCCTAGGTTGAAGCTTTGGCATGAGATGGTGCCCATGTAGCCTCTGCCAGCAGAGGTCCTCACACTTTTGGCAGAAGCCCTCTGAGCAGTACCTCATTTAGACTTTCCTACCTCTGGTTCCACACCTGGTCTCGGGTACCAGAGACCTCTGACCTCTGGCTGGGGACCCACCTTGAGCCTTGCCAACTGGTCTTCTGGTCCTCACTTGTGGCTTAAGAAAAAGAAAAGGGGGAAGTAGGGAGGCTGAGGCGGGTGGATCACTTGAGGTCAGGAGTTCAAGACCAGCCTGGCCACCATGGTGAATGTCATGTGTGTCTGTGTGAAGAGACCGCCAAACAGGCTTTGTGTGAGCAACAAGGCTATTTATTTCACCTGGGTGCAGGTGGACTGAGTCCGAAAAGAGAGTCAGCGAAGGGTGGTGGGATTATGGTTAGTTCTTATAGATTTGGGATAGAGGTACAAAGTACATTCTTAAGGGCCAGGAAGAATGTTACAAAGTACCTTCTTAAGGGCAGGGCAGACTATATTGTATCAGTTAGGTTGGGGCAGGAACAAATCACAATGGCGGAATTTCATCAGTTAAGGCAGGACCTGGTTATTTTCACTTCTTTTATGGATCTTCAGTTGCTTCAGGCCATCTGGATGTGTATGTGCAGGTCCCAGGGGATATGATGGCTTAGCTTGGGCTCAGAGGCCTGACAGTGAAACCCCATCTCTACTAAAAAAACAAAAAAAAAATTAGCCGGGCGTGGTAACAGGCACCTGTTAGCCCAGCTACTTGGGAGGCTGAGGCAAGAGAATCACATGAACCCCGGGAGGGGGAGGTTGCAGTGAGCCGAGATCGTGCCATTGCACTCCAGCCTCGGCAACAGAGAGAGACTCTGTCTCAAAAAAAATAATAAAAATTAAAATAAGAAAAGGGGAAAGTAGCTTTGCATCCTCTTCACTGGGCGCTGCGAGGGGAGTTGGATGTGGCACACTGATAACTTTCTTTGAAGAAATTCTTTCCCATGTTCAAACCTGTCAACCCTTTTGAAGCCTCAATGGGCTAAGGCATGCAAAATCTGTTTCAAACTGCTTTGCAAACCCTGCCAGTTCGGCCAGCACCATCCTTTGGCATGTGCGCAAACTGACACCGATTTGAGGCCTGAAACAAAAGTGAGACAAAAAGACCTTGATTTCAACATCCTTCTACAGAAGCTAAATGCAGTAGGCACATCTGAGGTGTTTCTGAAGTCTGAGCAGGAATTCATCCTCTCCAGAAAGTTGTCGTTTATAGTAGACTATCTTTATGATCTCATAACAGGAAAGGATCTCTTAAAACGTGAAAAGCTCAAACCAAAGAGAAAAATATTGATAATTTGGGCTGCGTTAAAAAGTAAACTGTATGTGATAAAAGATACAAGGTTAAAAAACAACTGACAGATTGGAAGGAAACATTTGCAAAGATAATAGACAATGATTAGCATTGAGAATATGTAAAACACTAAAGACTAAAGACTGATAAGAGAAAGACAAATAATCCAATACAAAAATAGAGAATTTGAAAAGGTGATTCGCAGCAAACGAGCAATTTGGTGGAATTTCTAGGTAGAACTGAAAATGAACAAATGATTAGCAATTTCACTTCTATGTATACTCTGGAAAAGAAGTAATCGGAAATATATTTAAGTCCTTTGAAACTTAATTGACTTCAGTACCCTTTTAATGAGCATTTATTGAACTTCTGCTGTACGTCAAGTACTATCTGCTAGGAGCTGGGAATCAAAGATGAGTAAGACAGGTTTCTTGCCACCCAGTAATTGATGATGTGATGTAAGAGACTAGAACTTCAGTGGTAAGTACAATGCAGTTGATTAAGTACTATATTAGTTAAGGTTCTTAACTAAGAATTTGAAGGAATGATGGGCATCTCTTAAATAGAACTGTCTCCATATTACCAGTTTTGCTGATTTAGTCTAATTTTTGTTCTAACAAAAAGCACATGCAAGGAAGTAATTATTTTGTCGATTCTGAATAATTAGTCTAAGATAATGGAATCAGTAGTTCACTTAGACTTAAAACAGAGTGACATTTATTTAAATAATTGCATGAATTTGCAAAACACTTTATGAGAATTTTTCAAAAACTGCTGTGATCACCTTTGTGGCTGTTTCTTCCGTTAGTCGGCAGTCCTCATGGGAGTCCACCTAAGTTCCATTTACATGCTGTAAAGGCAAACAGATATTTGGCATTGAATTCTAATCATGTATTACATTTAAAAAATAAAGCAAAAGGAAAGAAAGAAAAGAAAAAGCAGTATTGAGTTCCTGGATTTTAAAAACATTATTATCTCATCTTTAAACTGTAGGAATTTCAAACTTACCCATGAACTTTGGATTTTTTAATTTGTTTTCTACTCTCTCCGTTGGTTTTGATTCTGGTTTTCAGGTAAAGATCTTGTCTTTGCAGGGGAGTGCAGAATGCAGTTGTGTATCCTTATAGGCAGGTGTCATTAACTGAGGGTCACCAGTCACTGGTGGACTCATGGATAGACTTACATCTACAACTCCTCCCATAATTAAATATAGACTCATGCATATGGATATATATACTTCTTTTTTTTTTTTTTTAGATGGAGTCCCATTCTGTCTTCCAGGCTGGAGTGCAGTGGCATTATCTCGGCTTACTGCAACCTCTACCTCCCAGGTTCAAGCTATTCTACATCAGCCTCCTAAGTAGCTGGGATTACAGGCATGGGCTACCACACCCAGCTAATTTTTGTACTTTTAATAGAGGTGGGGTTTCACCATGTTGACCAGGCTGGTGGACCCGGGAGGCGGAGCTTGCAGTGAGCTGAGATAGTGCCACTGCATTCCAGCCTGGGCGACAGCAAGACTCTGTCTCAGAAAAAAAAAAAAAAAAAGCTACCTAATCGATTGCAACTCTGCTGCTTGCTCTTTGTAGAGAATCACACAGACCCGGCTGTGTTCCCCAGCTGCTTCCTGGGTACTTGAGCATAAACACTCATGCAGCAGAGGAGAAATATGAGACAAGTGCCCAATTAAAACACAGGGTGATCTTTGCCTCAGACATTTCAGGATTAGGATTTAGAGATCAGAATGAATAGACATAGCAGTTCCAAGACAAATTGAATGGGATTGGGAAACAAAGCCTTGTTAATATTTTCATTAAAAATGCCCCCGTTTTCTAAGCCATTCCTGAGCATTAGACCGGTGCTGAGACTATCATATACCTTCTTACTCAATCCTTAAAACCGTCTATGGGATCAGTGTTACTATCCTCATCTTACAGATGATGTAACAGAAGCTTAGCGAGATGATTATACATGTCCACGAACAATCAGCATAAGTGACAGAGGATGTGACCCGAGGGCTCCCTCTTGCCAAAGCCTGTGGGTGATCAGGCGGCTATTTTGCTCTCAGTGTTTTTCTCAATGCTTTTTACCTGGTTGCCATCCTCTCCTGTTAAAAAACAATTTCAGCCAGGTGCAGTGGCTCACTCCTATAATCCCAGCGCTTTGGGAGGCTGAGATGGGTGGATCACTTGAGGTCCGGAGTTCAAGACCAGCCTGACCAACATGGTGAAACCATGTCTTTGCTAAAAATACAAAATTTGCCAAGCGGGGTGGCACATGCCTGTAATCCCAGCTACTAGGGAGGCTGAAGCAAGAGAATCGCTTGAACCGGGGAGGTGGAGGCTGCAGTGAGCTGAGATCGCGCCATTGCACTCCAGCCTGGGCAACAAGAGCAAAACTCTGTCTCAAAAAACTAAGAAGAATTTCAGGTGAGCTGTCCGTAGCAGATGGTCATAGTTACAGGAAGTACCAATATAACTATATTGTGCCAATATATCGTAATGTGTGCCAACAGTGGTGGGTAACTTTGGTCCTTTTTTTCTTTTCTCTCTCCTACTTTAACATTCTTTCCTCCCAAGTAGGTTACTGATTAAAGATGACCTTATCAAGTCCCACTCTGTTTCCTTGCCCTACCTCTCAACCTGTATTTTTGGGAGACAGTTTTTTTATTTTTTTATTTTACTTTTTTGAGACGGAGTCTCATCTGTCTCCTAAGCTTGATTTCGGTGGCG
>NW_012103554.1:1316738-1318917 GCF_000951045.1 Mandrillus leucophaeus
TGCTTCCTGGGTACTTGAGCATAAACACTCATGCAGCAGAGGAGAAATATGAGACAAGTGCCCAATTAAAACACAGGGTGATCTTTGCCTCAGACATTTCAGGATTAGGATTTAGAGATCAGAATGAATAGACATAGCAGTTCCAAGACAAATTGAATGGGATTGGGAAACAAAGCCTTGTTAATATTTTCATTAAAAATGCCCCCGTTTTCTAAGCCATTCCTGAGCATTAGACCGGTGCTGAGACTATCATATACCTTCTTACTCAATCCTTAAAACCGTCTATGGGATCAGTGTTACTATCCTCATCTTACAGATGATGTAACAGAAGCTTAGCGAGATGATTATACATGTCCACGAACAATCAGCATAAGTGACAGAGGATGTGACCCGAGGGCTCCCTCTTGCCAAAGCCTGTGGGTGATCAGGCAGCTATTTTGCTCTCAGTGTTTTTCTCAATGCTTTTTACCTGGTTGCCATCCTCTCCTGTTAAAAAACAATTTCAGCCAGGTGCAGTGGCTCACTCCTATAATCCCAGCGCTTTGGGAGGCTGAGATGGGTGGATCACTTGAGGTCCGGAGTTCAAGACCAGCCTGACCAACATGGTGAAACCATGTCTTTGCTAAAAATACAAAATTTGCCAAGCGGGGTGGCACATGCCTGTAATCCCAGCTACTAGGGAGGCTGAAGCAAGAGAATCGCTTGAACCGGGGAGGTGGAGGCTGCAGTGAGCTGAGATCGCGCCATTGCACTCCAGCCTGGGCAACAAGAGCAAAACTCTGTCTCAAAAAACTAAGAAGAATTTCAGGTGAGCTGTCCGTAGCAGATGGTCATAGTTACAGGAAGTACCAATATAACTATATTGTGCCAATATATCGTAATGTGTGCCAACAGTGGTGGGTAACTTTGGTCCTTTTTTTCTTTTCTCTCTCCTACTTTAACATTCTTTCCTCCCAAGTAGGTTACTGATTAAAGATGACCTTATCAAGTCCCACTCTGTTTCCTTGCCCTACCTCTCAACCTGTATTTTTGGGAGACAGTTTTTTTATTTTTTTATTTTACTTTTTTGAGACGGAGTCTCATCTGTCTCCTAAGCTTGATTTCGGTGGCGCGACCTTGGCTCACTGCAATCTCTGCCTCCCAGGTTCAAGTGATTCTACTGCCTTAGCCCCCTGAGTAGCTCGGCTTACAGGGACGCACCACCATGCCCAGCTAGTTTTGTATTTTTAGTAGAGACAGAGTTTCTCCATGTTAGCCAGGCTGGTCTCAAACTCCTAACCTCGGGCGATTCGCTCACCTCTGCCTGTCAAAGTGTCAGGATTACAGCCATGAGCCACCGGGCCCGGCCTAGGGGACAGTTTTATAATCAATCTTCTTGGCCTTCAGAGGACTCTGCTGGTGGCTATACCCAGCTACTGGCTTGTTCTCTCTTTCCACTTTTATTGCCCTGAAATTCTAAATATTCCATCAGTTTGGTAGAAGAAAACCAGACCAAAACTAAACATTCTCATGATTTCATCCACCCTTTAAAAAAAAAAAAAAATCTGACGTCAAGTGATCCTACAGCTCTAAGCTTTAATTCTCCCAGACCTTGCCCTGTTTACATTATTTAAAAACACTGATCTCAGCCTGGGCTCCACTTTTGTTAGTATGATACTTCCAGGTTTTTTGTCTTTAGTAAATTTATTCATAATTAAATCAAGGATGAGAAGTGCTGGCTTATTAGAGACTCTGGCTGAAGGTCATGTGCTAACTCAGGAAACTGCTAATCACGGGTCATGTTTTTCAGCCTCCTGTCTTCAGGAAGGCCTGACTCTCCGGGAGGGTTGTTTTGTGTCGTCTCCAAAGCTCCCATTTCTCCTATGTGGCTTGGTGCCGAAGCTCATTCCTCCCCTCACTGCCTGTTCGGCCTTTGTCCTACCTCACCTTTCTCTTTCCATGCTTTTGTGTAAAGTAGCCCTCTTTCAAGCTGCTCCTCTGTCCTTTAAAAACAAATAAAAAAGCAAAATGTTCTGCATATACACGAAACAGGAAAGTATGCAGAGCAATGTCACAAACACCAATGTTCCCACCACTCTATTTCATCAAAATCTTAACATGTCGCTGTGTGTCCTTTGGTTTTTTTGTTTTTTTAAAGAGATACGTTTAGCTGGGCATGGTGGCCCATGCCTGTAGTCCT
>NW_012103554.1:1319682-1328684 GCF_000951045.1 Mandrillus leucophaeus
ATTCAAAGGAAAAAATTGTATCATTTCATTTTTAAATTACCACCATACGTTATGAATGAGATGTGTGTCCTTGTCAGGCACCAGACAACTTCTGACCCTTTGTAATCAGTTGACACCCGCACCTCATTTCCTGCTCCACGTTGATTTTCACACGATTTTTGCATTTTGCTGCGGTACCTGCCAAAAACTTTGCTTTGCAAATATATGATGTCATTGAAAGGGATGTAGAGCACTATTGTTGAAGCAGTGAAAAACCTCATATGAGTAGTATTTGCAGTGTCCAATGATGTCCTGTATCGCCACGTTTCCCTCAAAAATTTAAAATATCCCACAGTGCCTCTGAGTTTGCTGCAATGCCTCACGGCACCTCATTGCACATTAGAACCACAGATGTGCGGCTTTTCTTGGTATTTTGTATGTGTTTTCAAATGTTATATATTAATAGATGTTAACTGACTGCATTGTTCTATAACGACGTCAGTGCACTTTTTCTGTAAATGGCAAGATCATAAATAGTTTGAGTTACGGAGTCTCTGTCCCAAGTACTCAATTTAGAAAGCAGCCATAGGTAAAGCATGAATTCAGAAACTAGTCCATGTTTAGGAATGGGTCTGGCTGTGTTCCAACGGATGTTATTAACGGTTTCTAACATTTGAATTTCATATAATTTTCACATGTAATAATACTCTTCTGATATGGTTGGCAGCATTTTAAAAGGTGGCCAGGCACAGTGGCTCATGCCTGTAATTCCACTGCTTTTGGAGGTCAAGGTGGGAGGATTGCTTGACCCCAGGGATTCAAGACCAGACTGGGCAACATAGCAACATCCCATCTCTATTGAAAAAATTTTTTTGTTTAGCCAGGTATGGTGGCACATGCCTGTAGTTCCAGCTACTCAGGAGGCTGAGGTGGGAGGATCACTTGAGTCCAAAAGTTCAAGGCTGCAGCAAGCTATGATCACACCTAGCTACTTGGTAAGCTACTATGGATGACAGAGTGAAACCCTGTCTTGAAAGAAAGAGAGAGAGAGAGGGAGAAGGAGAGAGAGAGAGAATACTTTTTAAAAGAGAAAGAAAGAGAGAGAGAGAGAAGGAAGGAAGGAAAGAAGGAAGGAAGGAGAAAGAGAGAAAGGGAAAGAAAAAGAACACTTTTTAAAAGGATAATTTTTAAAAACTTAATAATTTAACATGTAAAAAAAAAGGATGTAGACCATATTCAAAACCCAGAGACACCTGGATTTGTCCTGGGAGCTATACTAGCCAACCTCTGCTCTATAACTTGATATTTTTGTGCAACATAACAGTTTTGCATTTGTCTGTGTCGCTGTGATCCAAAAAGCTTCATTTTGCTTGCTGTTTAGTCTTCTGTGCGCGCGTATAGCACGTGCATTTGTGCATTATTTGTCAAGGGGCTTTCAGATTGCTTCCAGTGTTCTGCTGTTACAAATAATGCTACAGGGAATATTCTTGTCCATGTCTCTGAGATTTAGTCCAAAAGGTCTTCTAGGGACTATATACAGGAGTGAGATTTGGAGGGTTGAAAGTATGCTTAGCAACAACTTAATAAAGCCAAATTGTTCTGCAACGTTATACCAATTTATATCACTACCAATTGTGTGTGTGAGATTTCTGACCTCTCAACGTTTGTCCTGATTTTTTTTTTTTTTTTTTTCTTGAGACAGAGTCTCTGTCTGTTGCCCAGGCTGAAATGCAGTGCCATGATCTCAGCTCACTGCAACCTCCACCTCCCAGATTCAAGCAATTCTCCTGCCTCAGCCTCCTAAGTAGCTGGGATTACAGGTGCACGCCATCACACTGGGCTAAGTTTTGTATTTTTAGCAGAGATGGGATTTTGCCAAGTCGGCCAGGTTGGTTTTGAACTCCTGACCTCAGGTGATCCACCCACCTCGGCCTCCCAAAGTGCTAGGATTACAAGTGTGAGCCACCATGACCGGCTCAACACTTCTATTGTTAGATTTTTTTAGCTCTTGCTAATCTGATGGTAGTTCATTATAGTTGTGAGGTTAAGCATCTTTATGGCTGTTTCTGGGCATTTGTGAATTGTCTGTTTTGTATTGTGCTGTTTACCTTTTTCTCACTAATTAATGGAAATCCTTTATAGATTCCGAATACGAATACCTTGCCATTATGAGTTACAAATATCTTCTCCCCTGTATGGCTTACCTTTTAAATATGCTTGATGTACCTTTTCTTGTCCACCCTTTTTCTTTATAATTTCTGCTCTGGGAGGTTATAATCGTTTGTATTGCCTTACAAATGTTGTCTCTTGCATTGAGGTCTTTAATCATCTTAGAATTTGTTTGCATAATGGTCTTTTTTCCTTAACTCTTACAGTTTGTGAGACTTTTCTGCCCTGGTGATACGTGCATCAGTGGTTGTCAGCCCAGCCCTATGAAAAGGGCCGGCGGGCCTCCATAGATCTAAGGCAGCCGAGAGTGCTGTTGCCGTTGTCCGAGGTTCTGCAGCATCCAAGGCCAGTGCAGCTGGGGCCGGCTGTTCTTCCAAAAGCGTCATCTCTCCTTTACCTGCTCCTTCTGAGCTTCCCCTGACATGGGTGCACAGTCCTCAGGAAAGTCAGAGTCTCTCTTGACTTCCTACTTGCTAAGTCAATCCTAGGAACTGTTAGGTACAATTCCGAGCAGTTGTCATAAAAGAAGTTTTCTCAGAACTTTGAAAACCAAAGAAAGGGTTTAATTTTCTTCTTTTTGTTTTGTTTTCTTTTTAATTTTTTGAGACAGCGTCTCATTCTGTTGCCCAGGCTAACAGCTCACTTCAACCTCCACCTCCCAGGCTCAAGCGAACCTCCCACCTCTGCCTCCCGAGTAGCTGAAACTGCAGGCAGATACCACTACACCCAGCCAATTGTTCAATTTTCTGTGGAGACGAGTTCTCACTACGTTGCCCAGGCTGGTCTTGAACTCCTGGGCTCAAGTGATCGCCTGCCTCAGCCTCCCAAAGTGCTGGGATTACAGGCGTGAACCACTGCGCCCATCCAAAATGATTTAATTTTATGGTCAAATTCTACATTGTCTATTGACTTTAATATTTTTATAAAATTCTTTGAATAAAATGTCTTTACCTGGAATACCTTCAGTGTACTTACTGGATTAGAGGCAGGTAGGTCCTGTGTGTATGGTAGTATGTTCGTTAAATATGAAAGTAATGGAAAGATGTTTATGACATGAAGAGAGGAACCTTCGCCTGTCAAGATAATAGAAATGGAAAGATTTGTATGGCCTGGCTCAGCAGAAAAAGAAAATGATTTAGCAATTTTTTAGAATTGAATTTTCAGAAGAAAAATGCAAAACAAATGAGAATTAAGTAGCTAGAAAACCTTTTCCCCCCTTTATTCCGATAAAGTAACTGAAGACTTTCAATGAAAAGCCTGGTTTCTGTCTTTCTACACAGTGCTTTGGGAATAGTAGGCTGTTAGAAGTCAGTGCTTAGAAGTACCTACCATCCTTAACACAGGAACCAAAGACAAGGAAGAAAAAAAAGCAAGATAAATAAAGTAAAAGTAAAAAAGTACCACCATCCTGAATTTTGTATATTGATGATGTTCATGTTTTTGAACTGACACATATTCTTCTGTATAAGTGAAATATTTCATAAAATTAAAAATATTTTATAAAATTAGGAACAGAATTTCTTAAAGATCAACATAGTGCTAATACATTTTACAATCTGTCTTTCAGAGTTTCAGTGGACTTAAGTTAGAGTAATATTTTTCGAGTTCATTTTGATGCCAATGTAATTCATGTGTCATTTTCCACTATAATACAATTAAAATCCAGATAATGGAGATGGATTTTCCTCGGAGTAGCCGCGCATATGAGGTTTCAGACTCCAATTGCCTGGTTTTGAATTGCTCTTTGCCATGTGCTGTCTGTGACCTTGGGTGGGTCACTTCATCACCCCCACATCTAGGTCTCTCCAATACCTGTCTCCAGGCTTGTTCTAGAGTGCAGTGATGATGGAGAAGGCACGGTCTGTGGCACAAATAGAAGAGTCAGGGGTTGGCAGCTACTATTCCTACTGTAGGATGCCAAGGATCTTCACCTATAGGATAAGGTTTCAAAAACATAATTCATTCTTTAAAGGGCTGAATACCTCTGTGAGTATACTTTTTTCCGTCTTTTTTTTTTTTTTTTTTTTGGTAAATGAAACTCACTGAGGAATTTGAGTTCTGACAACGGGAAACACTACTGCTTGTGTGTCCTCCTTGTACAAAGATGTCTGGGACCATTATACATAGAGGTGATCTGAGAAATCAGGGGGGCTCTGATTGTTTTGAAAACTCTCCTTTGAGGTCGGGCACCGTGGCTTATGCCTGTAATCCCAGCACTTTGGGAGGTGGATCACTTGAGACCAGCTTGGCCAACATGATGAAACCCGTCTCTACTAAAAATACAAAAATTAGCTGGGGTTGGTGGCATGCACCTGTAATCGCAGCTACTTGGGGGGCTGAGGAAGGAGAATTGCTTGAACCTGGAAGGTGGAGGTTGTGGTGAGCCAAGATCACACCATTACACTCCAGCCTGGGTGACAGAGTAAGACTCTGCCTAAAAAAAAAAAGAAAACTCTCCTTTGAGTTCAGGCAATCCTTCTAGAAAGGCTCATTTAAAATGTTTCCCTGTTACCTGGGAGAAAGCAGGAAGCACTGGGAAATAGCACGTCACTGGTGCCTCATGCCATTTCAGTGCCTTTGCCTGTCTTGCCTCAGCCTTGCACTCTGGAATGCAAAAGAGTAGAAGAAACTCCAACATGAAAATTGTCTACAGACAGTGCAGAGAATCTTCAGTGGCATTAAACATTAAAATTAAAGACACATGGTCTTAAATTCAGCTGGCATATTTGACATCTGAAATATACTCTTGGTGCCAAAAGGGATGTAAAGCAAAATTTGAGAGATTTGACTCCTTATTTGGGAAAGACCATCAGTACCAAGGGGAGAGAAACCAGAGGCAAACTTTATTGAAAAATGGAGTAGCTAAGTCATTTTGTATATGTCACTTTTACCCAGCCAAGTACAGTCTATGGTTTCATATAGTGAATTTGATTTCTACTCTCAATTCTTTTCCTTTAATGAAAGTGCTAGTCAACAATGCAGAACTTGGGCAACTTTTATAAATGTGTTTGCTTTACAACCAATCTTATTAAGTCAAGGTATCATCTAAGGGCCCAGTCAAGGACTTTTCATTTAAAAAAGAATAACTCTAAATTAACTTGCATTGTGATATAACCCTTAAATTCCAACTGTCATAGGGAATCCCAAGAGCTACATCTGACCTACTGTGTGTGCTGTGTTCTAATACACTGGTCCCCCACCTTTTTGGCAGCAGGGACTGGTTTTGTGGAAGACAACATTTCCATGGTTTTGGGATTCAACGGTTCCACCTCAGATCATAAGGCATCGGTCCTAGATCCCGTACATGCGCAGTTCACAGTAGTATTCACACTCCTATGAGAACCTAATGCCGCCGCTGATCTGACAGGAGGTGGAGCTCAGGAGCTCAGGCAGTAATGCTCACTTGCCCGCTGCTCACCTACTGCTGTGCGACCCAGTTCCTTACAGGGGCTGCGGACCAGGGGGTTGGGGATCTCTGTTTTTTTTTGTTTTTGTTTTTTGGAGATCAAGTCTCGCTCTGTTGCCCAGACTGAAGTGCAGTGGCACAATATCGGCTCACCGCACTCTCCACCTTCCCAGGTTCAAGTGATTCTCCTGTCTCAGCCTCCCAAGTAGCTGGGACTACAGGCGTGTACCATGCCCAGCTAATTTTTGTCATTTTAGTAGAGACAGAGTTTCACCATGTTGACCAGGGTGGTCTTGAACTCCTGGCCTCAAGTGATCTACCCCCCCTCAGCCTCTCAAAGTGCTGGGATTACAGGCGTGAGCCACCGTGCCTGGCTGGGGACCTCTGTTCTAATATGCTTACCATGCCAAATGCATTATGAAGAAAAACAGAAACAAGGCTTTTAATGTTAAAGTCTTATTTTCTCGCTACTAAAATTGGCAAAATGTTTCCATTTTGCAAAATAATATAGTATTGTGTATAGGATCTTCTCTAACCTGCCTTTTACATTTAATTAGGCTTCTATGAGTCATTCAGGTAGTTGCATCTAGCAGGCTATTTATCCATCCTTTATAGACCCTTTAGAGGTTCGAGACCCCTTTATAGAGGTTTGAGAGCCCTTCCTTGCCCTAGTTCTCTTGTCTGTAAAGCTGTGGGAAATAATACGACCTGACATACAAGGCAGTGTGAGAACAGCAGAAGTGACTTCTCTAATGCGCATGGTGCTGTTCCGGGCATGGATGAATCTTTGCTAACAGTCTTAAGAGTTTACCTCCTGTGAGGACCTGGCTATGTGCTGAGCACCCTGCTTGGCGCTTTATACATTGTGACACATTCAGTTGTTCAAACAACACAATGAGTAGTTTACCAGAATTACCCCCATCTTGCAGGTAAGAAAACTGAGCATCAGAGTGAGTTAGTAGTTTGCTCAAAGGCAAGCAGCTAGTGTAAGGGGGAGCAGGGATTTGAATCTGAGCCTTGGCCTTGCTTTTACCACTGTGCTTTGCCACCTCTGAATGTTCACTTTCATTCCATAGCAGCATGATACAGCCCTATGCATAACACGAAGTGCACATTTGTTGAATGAAAAACTAGTAACTCTTCTGGTAGCTGAGTGACTTATCTACTGGTAAACCTGTCTTCATGGCCACTAGGCTTTTTATGGTGAACATAGGCATATTTGCCATGTGCTATGTTGAAGCAGCAATTAAATAAATAAGGTACAAGAGTAATTAAATTTAAAAGGTAAAATGTTTTGGAAGGAGCTTTGAGCTTTAGGGATGTCTAACCTGACCTTGGCTGTTTTTCTATGTGCTATAAGATACAGATTGATTTTCAATGAGATATTCAGCCCATCCCTGCTTATGATTTATATATATTCTAAGTAATATGCTTAGAATGTAGTTCTGCTTACCATCATAAAATGTGGAGTTAAAATAAGATCCTTGTCAAAACATTGTCATGCAGAGATTAGTGCTATGAAAGTTAACATTAAATGATTTTAAAATGTGATCCAGAGGTTAAACTGAAGTTTTGAAATTCATAAAATGCATAAGCTTTTTGAGAATTTTTTAAAATATCCATTACATAATAACTTTAAAATTACGGTATTTGATTGCTATCTTACCCCATCTTGGCCAAGAGCATTCAGCCTGAGGGTACTGAAAAAGAGTCAAATTACCCCTTCCTTATATAAGCTATAGTTTAGGAAATTGCAATTATATGAGGTCGTTTTAAAGCTTTTAGCAATGTTTGGTATAATTACAATATTGTGCTATTCTTACACAAAGAAAACATAACAGAATTTTGAGCTAGGAATATTGGGAAACCAGCCATTGCTAAAGGAAGATGCATTTAGTGTATCCTTCTATGTACCTCTTAATATCTTTTGTGGGGTGGTGAAAAACAGATTATTAGGGCTTTCTTTTTGGGGGAGTTGGGGGGCATTGGGGAACAGAGTTTCACTCTTGTTGCCCAGGCTGGAGTGCAATATTGTAATCTCAGCTCACCACAACCTCCTCCTCCCGGTTTTAAGCGATTCTCCTGCCTCAGCCTCCCAAGTAGCTGGGATTACAGGTGTGTGCCACCACACCCGGCTAATTTTGTATTTTTAGTAGAGATGGGGTTTCTCTATGTTTGTCAGGCTGGTCTCGAACTCCTGACCTCAGGTGATCTGCCCTCCTCGGCCTCCCAAAGTGCTGGGATTATAGGCGTGAGTCACCACGCCTGGCCTATTAGGGATTTCTAAAAGCTGCAAGCCTCTTGCTAGCCATAGCTGTGAATGTTGTCTTAACCACTAATGCTTCAGTATAAATAATATCAATTTAAAAACTGCCTAAGACTTAAAAGTAGTATGTAAATTACAAAGTGCTTGGGTATCTAGATCAAAATAGAGCAAAGAAGTAACTTTAGGAATGAAAGAGTTATCTAAGTGGAATGATAAAGGAAGACTTCCTGCAATAGAAGAATTTAAGTAAAACTGAAAAACTGAAACTAACGTGATAATGGCATTAAATAGTGTAACCCTGAAGGCACATCCAATACATAAGGAATACGACAGCAGTGCCTATATGCACCATTATTATTCATCATTATTCTGAAGCATAAATAAGAACAATTTCAAAAATTATAAATATTGGAAAGGAAGAGACAAATTTTATTATGTACAGAATAATTATATAACTAGAAAATTCAGGAGAGGCAACTGACAATTTATTTTAAGTAGTAAAAGTTTTAGTTTGTTAGTGGATGCAATGTAAATATGTAAATGTCAATAGTTTTCTTTTTTTGTTAGCCATAAATACATACTGTAATGGAGAAAATGTCCTACTTATACGTGTCCCCCCAGAGGATAGAATACTTAGGAAATAAGTTTAGCAAGAAATGAGCACATAGAATAAAACTATAAAACTTTATTGAAAGATGAACAAGACCTGAATAAATGTGAGACACATAACATACTCTTGGATGGGAATAACTGGTATTGAACAATCATCCTTCCTCTGTCAAACTAACACATAAATTACTATAAAATTACTATGCTATATCATGCCACACTATACTGTATTTACTGTAAAAACTGCAGAGGAAAATGAACTTCGTGGTTAAATTAATCACAGCATTTGTCTAGATTCTGCAAGAATGGGTTCATGAGGATAGATTTAAAAGCTTTTTCAAGTCCGGGCGCGGTGGTTCACGCCTGTAATCCCAACACTTTGGGAGGCCGAGACGGGCAGATCACTTGAGGTCAGGAGTTTGAGACCAGCTTGGCCAACATGGTGAAACCCTGTCTCTACTAAAAATACAAAAATTAGCTGGGTGAGGTGGCGCGCGCCTGTAATCCCAGCTGTAATCAGGAGGCTGAGGCAGGAGAATTGCTTGAACCGGGGAGGCAGAGGTTGCAGTGAGC
>NW_012103554.1:1330124-1355106 GCF_000951045.1 Mandrillus leucophaeus
GGCATGTGACTGTAGCTGACAAGTGTCAGCAGATTGTGAGCATAGTTTAAAGTCTAAGACATCTGGGGGAGATGAGTTTCATCATTAGATGAAGTCATATTCTGGAGGGGGAATAAATGCTAATCTGATATATTATGCTTTCAATTACCAGTGAGGAGAAATTGACAGTTTTGAAATAGTGGTTTCAGGAAGGCTCTCCTGAGAAGATGGCACTGAGGCGAGCCTTGAAGAAGGCCAGAGGGGAGAAAGATTGGCCTGCGTTCAAAGAATCAAAATAGTTCTGCTAGTTCAGAGACAGGGTAAAGCAGATAGACTGGAGTCTCATTCAATGTCTTTAAAAGTCATGGAGAAGAGTTAGTATAGTTTCTAATCCATGAGGACTTCCTGAATGATTTTGCCAGGACTGTATTTTAAGATGCTGTTTCTTTCCAACCCCCCATCAGATAAGTTATTCCACTTTTCTGAAGTCCAATAAGTGAAGGGAAAGAGTGGACAAATTGTTATCTAATGGGGCTGCCTCCCAGAAAAGGACTCCTTCGGCAGTAAGAGATGTGCACATGGTATAACCAACAATGCTACTTCTGGGTGTGTCCACATGGCTGGACCTCAGAAATGCAGAATGAAAAAACGGGTTGTGGAAGTGTATATACAATCTGTTACATTTTTGAAAAACACACAACACAATGCTATATTCTGTTTACGCATGTGTGCTTGTGTAGAAAAAGTCTGAAAACCTGATCTGCATAAGCTCTGAGTTCACAGGAGTTATGACCATGGGAAGAAGTAGAGGGGTGGGATGGGCGCATGGGGTACTGAACTCAGCTATGTTGCTTTACTTCTGAAAGAGGAACGATCTTAAGCAATCATGGTAAAATGTTAACGTTTGTCAGTTTCGGGGGTGGGAAAGGAAATTTAGGTCTGTAATTTAGGAGAGGTTGAGGCCAGAGCCAAGATTGGCAGTTGTGATGAGTATGTGGTTACATCTCCACTTTTTTTAGAACTAAATCTGGATGTTAATAGCCATGGTTAGTGGGCCAGGGGCTTACATTACTTTCTTGCAGCACTGGTGGCTTTTGTTTGAGGCTGCACAAATTCCTGCATTTCCCTTGGGATGAATGGTAGGGATGCGGGCAGTAGGTGACTGGGTGAATCACCTGACTTGAGCAGGGCTAAGACTCTCTGCAAACCAAAGTCAGAGACATGAACTGTGCTGAGATTTCTCAGTGGTTTCCCATGTAGGCTGCTTTCCAAGGGCAGCGAGCATGGCCTTCATCACTCACCCAATGTTCCTGATTCAGCACTGAGATGCTCGGTTAGGTTTTAATGAGGTTTTAAGTTTTTTCTTATGTTCAAGTGTTTATGCAAACAAAGTTGCTGAATTGTAAACACCAGCAATCTGAGTACCTTCTTTTGATTTCTCTCTCCGTATTGTTTAGTCCCCTTTTCTTCGTTTGTTTTATGAAATTGCACAGATGTTTTGGTTGAGAGTAGATTGTTTTTACTTTTCAGGGACAGGCAACAATTTCATGATATAACTTCTAAAAATATTTTAAATAACTATGAAAATAGTTTTTTCTTCCAAAAAACCATTTCTTCGTTTGGCACATACACAAACAAATGAGACAGAATTTAGAGTAATTTAGTGAGAGAATTTAGAGAATTTAAGTGGTGGGGTTTTTTTTTGTTTTTTGTTTTTTGTTTTTTTGTTTTTTTGAGACAGTGTTGCCCTGTTGTCCAGGCTGGAGTGCAGTGGCGCAATCTCGGCGCACCACAACCTCCTCCTCACAGGCTCAAGTGATTCTTGTGCCTCAGCCTCTCAAGCTACATGCACGCATGACCGCGTCCGGCTAATTTTTGTATTTATATTAGAGACGAGTTTTTGCCATGTTGCCCAGGCTAGTCTTGAACTCCTGGCCTCAAGTGATCCTCCTCCCTTGGCCTCCCTAAGGGCTGGGATTACAGGCATGAGCCACCACACCCAGCCTAGTGTAAAAGCAGTTTTTAAGGACAGTTGAGCAGGAAAGCTCATAGATTCCTGCACATAGATCTTGTGTCCCTCCAAAGTGCCTTAAGTACCGATTTCTGCTGTCTTGATTTAACTCAATGTCTGGAGCTTATGATCCTTCCTCTCTGTTTTCTTCCATGGTGTAATTTTGGGAGTGTCAATTAAAGAGTTATTGCAAGATCTCAGCCTCTGAAAGTTTAGCTTATTCATCAGCAAAACTTTAAGCAAGTCTCACCTCTTCTAAATTAGAATTGTAACCTTGACTTTAGTCTCAGAGTCAACATGTGCAGAAAAAGAAAACACTGCCCAGTGTTGAAGCAGTTTGCAAACTGAAATGATAGAAATGAAAAATGCTATGATGTTTCTAAGTAGCCTCTCTATTTGCAAATGAGTCCGTTAGGATTAGTTTTACCCACAAATAACAACAACAGTAAAAAAAAAAAAAAAAAAAAAAAGGAAGGAAGAAAGAAAAAGAAAGTGACCCAACACTATAATAGAAGTTTATTTCTCTCTCACATCAAGGAAGCTCAGGGTAGCCAGTCTGGGCTGATTTAGCAACTCCTTGATCATCGTGGGTTCTGTGCTACCTGGTAGTCCAGGATGGTTGCACAAGCCCCAACCATTGCATCTGTATCCCAATCAGCAAGAAAAAGGAAGAAGGGCATACCCCCTTTTCAGGAGGCTTCCTGGAAATCACATACAACACTCCTGGTTATATCTCATCAGTGACCTTAGTCACACAGCCATACTTAGCTGCAAGACAAGCGAAGACATTCAGATTCTGCCTCTTCTTCTTGAAATAGAAAGGTGAGTTGCCAATCCACTGTCAGCGTGACCACAGTTCAAGAGGTTTTCCTAGACACAGAGTCGAGTTAATCCCAAGTCATCTGTGTCATCATCTCCATTTTGACAGCATCTGCCAGGTGGTCAGCCAGGGTTTAGGCAAGAAGACCTATGACTTCTCTACACAGACATGATTAGGATTATCTTCTAAATCGACCAAACTGACCAGCCCACCCTTTCATTCTTCTGTGCTTCATGGATCATTTTTGAAAAATAGTTTAGGACATATCCAATAGTAAGAGTGTAGTTTTACAAATCAGGACTCAGTCTAACAGTAGAAGATTATGTGGTAGTTAGTGTCCTGGAGAAAAGCTTCATGTTAGATTAGTTGAGTCGATCGGGATACAGAACCGTCTTTAGAGCACGGCGTCATTACGTTGTAGATAAAGCGTGTAGGCAGAGAATGATCTTTGTGGGGGAGAGCCCCAAACTGCTCTTCAGGAACCTTTCTCCGAGATTTGCAAGCCAATTAGGCATAATGAAGCCTTATTTTTAATGCATATCTTTTGCCAGTATAATAAACATAATAATTAAATGTTTATATATCTTTAGTATTTTCCTGTATAATACAACTAATCATATTTTTGTCAGGCTGAGGACATCTCAAGAGGAGGGAAAGGTGGCAAATTGAGGGTCTGTGCTTTTATATAAGATGGTAATTATAACAAATTCCTTCTGGACCTAGGGATGGGGGAGGGGTGGGGAGATGGGGACATGAGAATTATTCCTGATTTTTGTTACTTTTTGTCCTGTAAAATATGCCCGGTCCGGGCGTGGTGGCTCACGCCTGTAATCCCAGCACTTTGGGAGGCCGAGGCAGGCGGATCTCCTGAGGTCGGGAGTTTGAGACCAGCCTGACCAACATGGAGGAACCCTGTCTCTACTAAAAATACAAAATTAGCCAAGTATGGTGGCACGTGCCTGTAATCCCAGCTACTAGGGAGGGTGAGGCAGGAGAATCGCTTGAACCTGGGAGGCAGAGGTTGTGGTGAGCCGAGATCACGCCATTGCACTCCAGCCTGGGCAAAAAGAGCGAAACTCTGTCTCAAAATAGAAAAAAAAATATGCTTACCAGGACATCTCAAGGACGTTATTCCTCTGTCAACAGTAAAAAGATAACCTGAGACACAGATTAAAGTGAAAATGATTTATGATTTTTTGTTTTCTTCCTTACATTAAATTTTCCAATAACATATCACTAATAACATATTCCTTTTTTTTGAGACGGAGTTTTGTTCTTGTTGCCCAGGCTGGAGTGCAATGGTGTAATCTCAGCTCACGGCAGCCTCCACCTCCTGGATTCAAGTGATTCTCCTGGCTCAGTCTCCCAAGTAGCTGGGATTACCTGCCACCATGTCAGGCTAATTTTTTGTATTTTTAGTAGACGGGGTTTCACCATGTTGGCCAGGCTGGACTTGAACTCCTGACCTTGTGATCCACCCGCCTTGGCCTCCCAAAGTGCTGGGATTACAGGCATGAGCCACGGTGCCCAGCCAACATATTTCTAATAATATATTAATTTGATAAACAGAAGTTATTTTGGAAATAAGCCAAAACAAAAAATACTCATCCCTCCTTTTCAAGGCTATTATCTATAGTTTGAGGTTTTATCAAATGTAAATATGAATTGCCAGCCTCCTCAGGATGTCCTCATTGCTTCTGTTAATGCTTTTACCATCCATTACCGCTGAACAGGCAGCAGGGTGCCTTCTTGGGCACACCAGAAGGACCCAGGAAAAGGAAGATAGTGTGGACTGTTCTTGTCTCCGTGCCCCAAAATGGACCACTACACCAGTGGGGTAGGAAATAGCAGGTGTTATGGGTTGCATTTGGAAACCTCGACTTGATCAACTATCTGCTCACCCAGGTCATCTTTCTTTTTTCTTTTCTTTTCTTTTTTTTTTTTTTTTTGCAGAGGTGAGGTCTCACTATCTTGCTCAGGCTGGTCTCCTGGGCTCAAGTTATCTTGCCGCCCTGACCTCCCAAAGTGCTAGTATTACAGGTGTGAGCCATCACGCCTGGTGCTTGTTACCATTCCAGCAGCAGAAAACCCCCCTGTTTAGCCTTCAGTGTTAATTTCCTCCTTGATCTATGTCTTCTACACAAATCCACTCCCTTGTTCTCCCCATGTATTACATTTGTGGACTCTTCTCAAACTCTGCAGTTCAGTCCTGGTTCCTGCTGAGCCTACGGCCCCAGGCCTGAGCAGCCGGCTGGGCCAAGTTACCCTCAGCCTCAAGATGACCTCCTCACAAGGCAAAACATTTCTCTGGCTGGGTTGGAGCCCTACGCTGGGGAACTGGGCTCTCACATTCCAAGATAGAGGTTTGCCTGCAGAGCCCTGAAAGTAAGCGTGCAGAAGCAGGTTCCTCTGATGACAGAGGCCCTCCGTTTATCTCTGGAAGATCCTGAGATAATGGATCTCTGCCTTGAATTCGCCTGCTTTCTAGGTGCGGTGGAGAAAGCTGGGAAAAGAGCCACCTGTGCTCCCAGGGGCCACTGAGAGGGTAGAACAATGACCGAATCCCAGACTCACTACCTCAGGGGCTGAGAGGGGTCCAAAGGGGCCCTTAACCTATCACTTAATCACCTGACTCTTACCGCTGTCACTGATCTGACGTGTTCTCCTGGGCGCTGTCCCAGCTTCTCAGCATTATGTCCCGGGCAGTCCCGAGGGCTCAATTCCTTTATCCATACTGAGGACCAAGACCTGTGTTTCCTCTAGGGCAGTGAGGGCCACAGGCTGAGTGCCTGAACTGATGAGTGCACTGCTGGTACTGTGCTGTGCCCTGGACAAGGGTGTAGGTCTCTCTAAAAAACAACTTCCCAATATTCTACAAAGTAACGTTCAAACTGAACAGAGCTTGACTGAAGATTCTTTTTACATCGTTTGTTTTCGTGCTACATTTTTGCTCTCCGGCTCCAAGTCCGTGACAATGGGTCACAGGATGAGTACGAGTAACAGTAAAGATGTTTTTCTTCATCTTTGGGCTATGATTGTGCTTTGTGATCCTAAATGTAAATACATTGAGGCTGGGCACGGTGTCTCACACCTGTAGTCTCAGCACTTTGGGAGGCCAAGGCAGGCGGATGCCTTGAGCCCAGGAGTTCGAGACCAGCCTGGGCAACATGGCAAAACCCCATGTCTACAAAAAAATACAAACATTCGCTGGGTGTGGTGGTGTGCTCCTGTGGTCCCAGCTGCTCAGGAGGCTGGGGTGGGAGGATCAGCTGAGCCCTGGAGATCAAGGCTGAAGTGAGCTATGATTATACCACGGCCCTCCAGCCTGTCTCAAAAAAACAAAACAAAGCAAAAAAAAGAAATACACACATTGACTAATAACACCAGCAACATTGTTTCATGGGAGCTGCCTCTGCTATTTGTACCAAAACTGAGCGGATTTTTCAGGCCAGGCCTGAGTAATCATTAAATCGATCTGCTTGTGAGAAACTGGTAGGTCTAGGCATGACCGCAAAGCTGGCAGGTCCATCTCTTCCTTTCTTAAATAAGAAATTGCCAGAAGTAGACTCTGTGCCTGCGACTCTTGAATGTTTAACTGAAATCCGGAGCAGCAATTGCATTTTATATGGCATCGTGTGTGTGCAAAAACTGAATCAAAATCTTGTGAAACAATACTACTTACTATATATGATGTAGTCTAATATTTTCTATCCTATTTTATTTCCTCTTTTTAATGTTGGTTGAAACTGTAAATTTACATAATGACAACTACTAGGACTCTATCTTGGTTCAAAAGTCCATGATCGGCCTTCTTGTATTGAGTTACTACATTGTACGATCTTATAATTGTAAAGTTTAAGATATTTTCCTTCTGTCTGTCTTAATTTATTCTGTAATCTCAGTTGTCCTGCCAGGAATGCTGGCATATTTACTTTGTTTGTGGATTCAGTAATCATAGTTTCTCTTGCCAAGTTACACTAATGGTACCAAAAAAAAAAAGTTACTGCATGGTTTTTGAAACTGTTCTTTCCTAGGAAGTTTTAAAGCAAAATGTTTTTACCTTTTATTGTTTACACAGGTAAAAGCATCCCTAATCCAAAAATCCAAACTCCAAAGAAGTGCTCAAAAATCCAAAGTTTTTTGAGTGACAACATGATACCACAAGTGGAAAATTCCACGCCTGATCTTATGTGATGGGTTGCCATCAACATGCGGTTAAATCTTTCATATATGCACAGAATTACTAAAACTAATGTTCAGGGCCAGGCACAGTGGGTCACACCTGTTATCCCAGCATTTTGGGAGGCCAGGGCAGGTGGATCACTTGTTCAGGAGTTCAAGACCAGCCTAGGCAACATGGTGAAACCCTGTCTCCTCTAAAAATACAAAAAATAAAAATAAAAAGCAAAACAAAATTAGCTGGGCATGGTGGCACACATCTGTAGTCCCAGCTACTTGGGAGGCTGAGGTGGGAGAATCGCTTGAACTGGGTGGCAGAGGTTGCAGTGAGCCAAGATCACGCCACTCACTGCAGCCTGGGCAGACAGAGGGAGACACACAAAATACATATGTGTGTATGTGTGTGTGTGTGTGTGTGTGTGTGTATATGTATATAGTATAGGCTATGTCTATAAGGGGTATATGAAATATAAATGAATTTCATGTTTAGACTGGGGTCCCAACCCAAGATATCTGATTATGTATATGCAAATATTACAAAATCTGAAAAAATTTAAAAGCCAAAAATCACTTCAGTCTGGTACCAACCATTTTGCATAACTGCGTTTTCCATTTTGCATTTTGCAACCATTTTGCATAGTTCTGTAGTTCTTTCCCTTTTGGGTTTGTTTTCGTAACTGCTCAGTAAAAAGTGTTCTGTGTCATCTTTCCATTATTTTGGGCTAAATCATGTTAGTGGCCAAGCCTGTCAGAATTCATTTGTTTTGAGTTAACTTCCTGGTGTCCAGTTCTCAGGAGCTGCAAGAATAGAGCTCTTCCCCCATGCAATCATCCAAAATCCCCGGTCTCTAGCCAGGATTGGGGAACACCACTGTTGGCCAAGAGCAGAAGGCTTAACGCTCTGGTCATAGTCATGACACTGTACAAATTGTTCTTGTTCCCTACAAGAACATGGGAACTATTTGGATAATGGAGTTATGAATTTAATTCTGTTGAATTTTTATAAAGGACCTAAAAATAACCCTATATAATTTATTACATGTATAATCATATATTATAATTTTAAACGTGTATCATTTATAATATCAAAACATTTCTTTTCGGAAATTAAATTTCACTTTGGTCAAAATCATCTTACAAAACATGGTGACTCATCATGGTTCTAAATAATGTAAACCAGTGTCTGTAACTAACGCTCTGGAGGAAGGAAATTCTGAGTTCTGACACAAAAGCACATCGAAGTGGTTTTGATACTTTCAAAGTTTTTACTGCAACCAAAAATATGTTCATGTGTACCTGTCTCCTCTTTACACTGCTTACTTTCTCTGTTGCTTTTCCCAAATACGTCTCCAGTAACTTCTTCATGCTCTGTGCACCACCTCCAATCTTCCCCTCATGTGTATGAACTTGGCCATCACCAAAGAGGTGGAAAGGAAGAAGGGCACATGCTAATATTAATATTGAGGTTTGGGTTGGGTGTGGTGGCTCACGCTGGTAATCCCAGAACTTTGGGAGGCCGATGCAGGTGGATCACAAGGTCAAGAGATTGAGACCATCCTGGCCAACGTGGTGAAACCCCGTCTCTACTAAAAATACAAAAATTAGCTGGGCGTGGTGGTGCACACCTGTAGTCTCAGCTATTTGGGTGGCTGAGGCAGTAGAATTGCTTGAACCAGGGAGGTGGAGGTTGCAGTGAGCCAAGATCGTGCCACTGCACTCCAGCCTGGCAACAGAGAGACTCTGTCTCAAAAAAAAAAAAAAAAAAAAAAAAATTGAGGTTTGTACCGGTTTCTTTTTCCTTTAGGTCTCCTGATACGTGTCTAGTTAGTTCTATATACTTCCTGTAAATTTGACTCTAAGATATTTAATAAAACTAAACAGGGTTATATGTTAAATAGACAAATCCTAAAGAGCAGAAAGGATTTAGCATTTAGTGAAATTTCATAGACTTAAGATGAGTTGGATCCTCAAAATTAATATATTCTAAACAAAGTTCTATTTTGAAGCTGCAGTAATAATGCCGAACTTCTCTTATAGCTAATTGAATGATTTATCCTGGTGTTGTCTGCTGGTACTCGCTGAAAAAGTCATTACGGTCCTCACTGTCTCCCCTTTAATTCAAGTTCGGAATTCATGTGTTTCTGTGACTTTTTTGGAGTTTATCTGCAGACAGCCTGCCGTTGAATACACATGTTTACATAGGGCAGAAAAGGGCAACCTGAAGATTCTACTCTCTATTTCTTTTAGCACTGTTTGGCAATTAACACCCACAGCCCTTCAGAATGAGGTATCGTCCAGCCTACACCTTGCTTGTAGAAGCCCTACAAAGCTTCTATTTTTGTTTTTGATTTGTTGTGAGGAAGCAAAGTGTAGCCTTTACTTGAATGAAAGCTACAGTTTTATTTTTCTTTCTATTTACAAGAAATTCTTTTGATGATTAAGTTAGCCACATATGCCCCGTGCGCTCATATTTCGTATCTCAACGTATTTTGAGCTGAGCTAGTTGCAAGGACTAGTTCTTCTGTGAGACCTCTGGCAGTCCATAAATTCAAGTTCGCGTCCAGACGTAATGGCGAACTCAATATGTTGTATATTTGATATATGTTTGTTGCACACATGGAGAGAAAAGTTGTTACCATTGTAAAGTAGCTATGAAATCTGACAGTTCTAATTTCTTTATCTTCTGAGTAACCATGGAATAAAGGACCCCTTAGTGCCATAGCAAGGCAGAAGTTTAATTTGCAATTCTGGTGGCAACATCCAGGTATTTCAAGTAGAAATTAAGAAAACTTGAAGGAAAAATTATCTCAGCACTTCAGTTTAATTCTTTTTCAAAGTCCAAGGAGAGTTTTCCCCAGTGTAAAAGCAGAAATGAGAATTTCAGATCTAAAGCGGTTCTTGCCTTTTCTTTTCCCTCCATGCACACGTGCTGACATCAGAAAGTACTGTTTGAAAAGAAAACCCAGGCTAGAGCACTGGAGTCACTCATTTCCCATCCAGCGAAGGGAGAGCTGGTGCCTGGCTGGAGGACGTTAGGAAGGCAAGTCTGGGGGTCTGATCACTCGGCTGGGAGGGGGTAAAATACTTGGACCTCAGGAGGCCGGACTACAGTGCCAGTGTTCTCTGTGTGGCCTGTTCCTGCCTGGGGTTGGGTACCAAGTCCAGGTGGAAGTGGTCCCTGGAGCGTCCTCTCTCTGAAGTGTTTCTTTGTCAACCAGAAATATTCCCTGCTGCTGCCCCAGAACTCATCACTGTTGACACATGGACCAAGAACTAGCAGAGGAAGTGATTTATAATCGCTGAATGAATTGCTCTGAAACAGACAGCAAGCTCTCTGACTTAAGTAAAGGAAGGGAGGTGGGTGAAAAGGAAGGAGGATCATAAAGAACATTCTAGATTGCATACTTTGGTAATCACAGCAGGGCCTTATTGCAGTTAGAACAAAAGCCTGGACACACCTCTCAGTTCAGGAAAATAATTTAGAGCTACTTGTTAAATGCTGAAGTATTATTGAAGTACCAAGGGTTAAGATTTTCACTGAAAGCAAAACTGACCGAGCAGCTCAGCGAGGGAAATGCTACGTGATCAGTTGATGGTTTGATGAGGGGTATGGAGTAGGGATTTTGGCAGAGGTTGCTAGCAGACAGGCCTTGGTTTTAGTCCAAGCTCTATCGCTTAATAGCTGTGTGACCTTGGGGAAAATTATAAAATTTTCCAGTCCTTAGTATTATAAACTGCAAATAGAGGAGAAAGATACCTCACAGATGTTGAAGGTGAAATGAGACAGGACACCTAGTACATTGCCTGGCTACGTAGAAAATGTTTCACAAATGTTAACTTCAGACCCTCTCCCCGTGCCTCGGTCTCTTAAAATAGTGTTTCCCCATCATGTGCACACTGAGTGGGAAGGCGGACAGCTGCCGTCACCCATGCTGCCCCATGTTGAGAGCATTTCTATTGACCTTCCCTTCTTCCCTGTGAAGCTAGTTCAGCCGTCACCTCATCACTGTTTTTCTTCTCCAGAGAGTGCTGGGTTGCAGTGACCACACTGTTGATTCAGCACATCCCAACCACGCTGGATGGAATTTTTACTGCGATAATTCATATTCCAGGATCTTATAGTGCATAGGGTTACAACGATTAGCATAATGATCTTGCACAATCTTTCTGCCTAGCATGTAGTGCGTTTGTAATATTCTCAGAGGAGGCATCTAGGAAGCGCCAAGCTCGTTTGTCCTGCGTGAGCCACAGCAAGCTGTCTGCGCCTCAGTGCTATAGAGACTGTGGGTGGATTATTCCTTGTTGGGGGGTGGTAGGGGAATCCCAGCTGTCCTAGATGCCATTTACAACAATCAAAATTGCCTCCAGACCTTGCTAAGTGTCCAGGTGGGGAGTGGAATAGGCAGAATCGCCTCCGGTGGAGAAGGACTGAACTGTACTTAGGATTTGTGATTCTGCGGAAATGGGTTCTGTGAATGCACTAAAGCATGAGAACATCCAAAAATCAATGTGGCATAGAATTGAATTCAAATTTACCTGGATACAGGTAATAAACACAATTTTGAAAGTACCAAACAATTCAAAAAAAAAAAAAAACACATTGAAAACGAAAAAGTCGGCCGGGTGCCGTGGCTCACGCCTATAATCCTAACACTTTGGGAGGCCAAGGCGGGCGGATCACCTGAGGTCAGAAGTTCGACACCAGCCTGACCAACATAGTGAAACCCCGACTCTACTAAAAATACAAAAATTAGCCGGGCATGGTGTCGGGCGCCTGTAGTCCCAGCTACTCAGGAAGCTGAGGCAAGAGAATCACTTGAACCTGGAGGGCAGAGGTTGCAGTGAGCCAGGATCGCACCATTGCATTCCAGCCTAGGCAAAAAGAGCGGAACTCCCTATCATTAAAAGAAAACGGGGTTGAGGGGGGAAGGTCAGAAAGACATTCTTCTTCACTGGGTGATGAATTAATCTTTCCCATCTTTGTCATGTTAAAAATGTGCCTGCGGCTATTTCTCCACTAAATTAAGACACTGGCACACAGATGATTGTGTGTAAACACTAGGCACAATCGTAGGGGTTCAGTAATTATTGAATGAGAAGAAAGAAAGTTGTTCTTGAATTATGTGATGTGCGTGTTTAATCATGTTTTTGAGCAGAACACCGTATGTAGCAGACAGAACTCTGGGCTGGGCATCAGAGGGACCGGGGACCCCACACTGGGCTTTGTGTCATTATCTCCTGAAAGGAACTGGCCTGGTGCACAGGAGGCAGTTGGAGTACATTGTCCATACAGTTCCCATGTAGCTGTAGGGTTTTATGAACCCATATTTTAAAAGGCCTTCTAGTGAAGTGAGGATGTTAATGCCTTTTTTTTTAAAAAAAAAAAAAAAGAGAGAGAGAGAGATTAGTGATTACTTTAAAATCTGAGTCCTGGCCAGGACTCACGCCTGTAATCCCAGCACTTTGGGAGGCTGAGGCAGGCAGATCATTTGAGGTCAGGAGTTCAGGACCAGCCTGGCCAACATGGTGAAACCCTGTCTCTACTAAAAATACAAAAATTAGTGGGCCATGGTGGCATGCTCCTGTAATCCCAGTTACTTGGGAGGCTGAGGCAGAAGAATCACTTGAACGTGGGAGGCGGAGGTTGCAGTGAGCCAAGATCGCACCACTGCACTCCAGCCTGGGCAACAGAATGAGACTCCATCTCAAAAAGGAACAAAAAAATCCAAGTCCTAATTATCGCTGCAGCTCTCTTTAATGTGTGCAGTAAGTTGGGGACATACAGAATAACTTAAGATGTGGAAATCGTCTCTCCCTCCCTGAAGGATTTCGTGGATACCACATTTGCCTGCCAGGAATGTTCTGTTGTTCTGGTGTTTTCGTTTCTGCCATTGTCATTGTTTCTGCTTCGTTCTTACAATACGACTCTGGGTGCACCTTGGATGATCATGGAAAGGCAGCTACCTGGCTTTCCAGAACTGGTTTTGACTGTCCATCTGAACCCGGAGCTCTGTTTCCTGTGCAGGTTGCTCCAGTATTTATCCAAATTGTCAGTCCCCTCCCAACTCATACCCACTGACCCTTCCTTTCTCAGCTGATTATGGGTTTAAGTTTGAATCAAGCCATGCTATAGAATCACTATCTAGTAACTTCTGTGCTTGCACAATAAGAGTATTAGTCAGCATTTCCTGTTTTCATTCATATTGTAAGTTGAATAGCTGTAACAAAAGGGAAAGAGATTGCCAAGACAAATAATTCTTACGGCTTGTGCAAACATTTTATTGCAAGCCTTATTAAATATGCAGCTTTCAGAAGTCTACATGATGTGCCTTTCAGCAAAGCTAAATCCTACTATGTGGGCTTGCTTCATGACTTAAGAGCAAGTCTATGTTGAATTTAACATTAAATAATTATTTGGCCTGTATCTCTTTTAAGCTTCGTTAAGGACTGCAAATATGATAAGGGAATAAATTGTTTATTTCAAGTCACTAAGAAAACTTAACCTATAGGTTGTATATGTTGGCAGTTCCCAAGAAGTACCTAGGAAATGGAACCTTCCACCAAGAGTGGTTTGCCCCCTTCTCACAAGGTGGGTCTTCCTGTCAAGGCCCCCTAAGGCACAGAAACACAGCACTCCGCCGTGTCCAAGTTCGTAGTGATTGGTGGCACCTTATGAAAGTAGTTTTTACTTTCACAATTACTGATTACACATCAGCATACCTTATCCATGTTCTCTTTCCTTGGCAGCCTGATATTTGAATACAAACAACATAAAAGTGATTACATGCAGCATTTCAGGACAGTTTTCAAAGTGGAAGAATTTGGCACTTTCTTCTATTTTCTTCCCGTTCTTTGTCTATTTCCTTTGCATTTGGAAGCCAGAGTCCTCGAACCTTTACTTCTGCATGTTATTTTCGTCCCCTAGCTGGAGTTCTCTTTATTACTACTTTTTTGTTTCCAATTTGTCTCTTTTTAAAAATAAAACATAGTGAAACCCCGTCTCTACAAAAATTAGCCGGGCATGATGGCAGGTGCCTGTGATCCCAGCTACTTGGGAGGCTGAGGTAGGAGAATCACTTGAACCCAGGAGTCAGAGGTTGCAGTGAGCTGTGATCGTGCCGTTGCACTCCAGCCTGGGCGACAAGAATGAAACTCTGTTTCAAAAATAAGTGAATAAATAAATAAAAATATGAAATTAAGCTTAGCTAGCCTGTGTAGATGTTTTAGATGGTCACGTCTTTGTCAGATATGACATTTGTGCCTTTTAGTAAAACCATTTTAGTATTATAAGAAAAAAAGGAAAGTATAGGGAGGACTCAGAACATATTTGTACTTTTATGTAATTCTATTTTATGTGTCTATTTCCATTGATGTGTGGCCTTGACATCATTACTGGCTCCGAAGTCTTATCCTGTTTTTTCATTGACTTGCTTATGCCAGGTACTGTGTTAAGGAAGTGGAGCTACAAGATGAATAAGGCATGGTCCCATCCTCCACGTGGGAGACGGCACATCAGTGTACTTAGGATGCTGCATGTGGTGACAGATGAGGGCCCTGCGAGGGAGCACACCACAGGACCGGGAGGATGGGACGGGCGGGAGGAGTAGTCAACTTTGCCTGAAAGCATCAGGACAAGCTTCCAGGAAATGGCACATCCAAGCTGAGTCTTGGACAGCGGGTTAAAGAGGCAGAGAGGGGAGAGAAGAATGTTCCACATGGGAAAAGAGGTCTGGAGGTGACGACAAGTAACAGCATTTGTGGGCTGTGCTGGGAGCTTGATATTCCAGAGGCATGAGGTCTGAGGCAGGGAGTGTGGAGGAAGATGAAGGTCGGGGAAGGAACTTTACATGAGGGCGGCCTTGACTTTCATATTAAGGCACTTTAGGGAAGCAGGAACCAGTGAAGATAGGAGAACATGGTGACTACACAGGCACACCGAAGTGTGGAGGAGGTAGGTTTTTGAAGGGAATTTGAGCTTGCAATTTTTCAAGGGCATTCAATGGTTACAAATGAAACTTTTCATTAATATATTTGTGTCCAAGTGTTTTTAGATGTGCTTTTCTGCTACTCTCTTTTTATTTGGTTTGGAGATAGATGATGACTTTCCTTCAGGGCCTTCTATGTGTCTTCCCGTGTTGATGTCTCAAACACATGGTCCGTGTCATCATGGAGCTTGCAGTCTAACAGGGTAGATTAACACATAAGTATGCATCCAGTTGGAAAGAACTTAGAGATCACTTGATCAGCCCCGATTATGTAAAATGTACGCAACAACCTACCTCCAACTATAGGGTGACGTTAAACAGTTTTTCAAAATACCATGGCATTGAAAAAAATGCATAACATTTTGTTACTTCAGTTCCACTCCCCAGTACTGATCAGGCCAGTGAACCAGTCTTGCTGGTGAAATAATGACTTCCACAGTCATGACGGATAATTTCCCGTCATCTTGACCATTCCCTCCCTGGCTCTGTCCTTTACCTGTGACTCTCTTCTTTCCTCCCTCTCCTTCCTCCTCTTGCCCTCTGCCTGCCATAGCCAACTCTGCATTTCTCTGCTTGGAAAAATCCTACTTGATCCTCAGAGCCTGACTCCATCACCCTGTTTCTCCGAACCTCCCAGGCAAACTCTGCCCCTCCCAGTGTGCTGTCCTCCAGCGCTCTCTAACTGAATAACAAATGTTCTCTCTCCCGCTTCCCTGCAGGGCTTCAGGGTAGTGACCCTAAGAGTGAGCGTCTACCTGTGAGAAAAATGCCTCGATGTAGCAGGAATTCCCACAAATGCTTAGGAATTCAATACGGTTTTTAGCAAGTGGGAGAATTACCCTTTCAGTTACAATGATGTGAACTATTTTTGTGAGTTCTCAGTATGCACCAAGAAAAACCCCAGTGACACAGTAATGTACCTGTGCCATCTCACTTAATCCTTCCAACAAGGAACTTGCCAAGGTTGCACAGCTGGGAGGGATTCAAGGTCCCATCTGTGTGCTAACCTGCAGGACAGCCCCACGTTGGGGCCTTATTGTCCAGCCTTCCACCTCCAGGAGCTCACTCATTGATGACTTCTGACAAAAGTCACCTGGATTATCCCTCTTTTGGGGTCCATGATGCCACCAACATGCTAAAGTTAACAAATGCATTACCAGGGGGTACCACTGAGGTAAGGATTGTTACTGTAAGTGATTTTCTCTGATTTTGACCACTACTAATAAAATTACAAGACTTGTTCCAAATACTATATAAAAAAGAATGTCTTTTATTTCTCGAAATTGTTCTGCCACATAGTTTGTTCAAGTAACACATAATAAAGGATAAATGGCTTGTAGCTATATT
This sequence comes from Mandrillus leucophaeus, assembly GCF_000951045.1. NCBI lineage: Eukaryota > Metazoa > Chordata > Mammalia > Primates > Cercopithecidae > Mandrillus > Mandrillus leucophaeus. The sequence continues at coordinate 1,346,446 of NW_012103554.1, forward strand.
TACCCAAATTGAACATTTTAAATGTAATTTTTTAAATTTGTCAAAAGCATATCAATGGTCATAAAAAATTTTATATCCTCTGACCCTATTGCTTTACCCTTGGGAATTTATTCCAAGAACATAATTTGAAAGAGATTAAAGCACATAGGCACAGATATTTTCAGTACAGCATTGTTTATATTGGAAACAACCCAAATGTTCCGTAACAGGGGGAACAATTTTGTAAATCTTGCTACAGCAACTTTACAGAATTATAAGATGCCACTTATAATTGTAAATTTTCAAAGTTTGTAGCACAGCAAGGAAACTGATCATGTTAAATGTTTCTGATATCTTAGTCGATTTTTCTCCCAATTCCTATCTGTGTACTGTTCGTACTATCAGCGTGTAAGTATGTATTTCATAAACATTTACTTTTTCTTAAATCAGTAGTATTCCCTTCCTAGAGTGGTTTGCTTCCCAGATTTTCATGGACATTCATCTCCCCTGGGCATCTTGGAACAATGTGATTCTGATTCTGTAAACTTTATGCGGAGCCCAAGATCCCACGTTTCTTAGAGGCTCTCAGGAACCGCTGATGCTGTTGATCATGAACCACACACTGAGTAGCAAGGCCCTAGAGCTCTCTGTGTGTGAAGAAGATGCTGCTGACCCAGGGCCTCGCTTTCTCGAAAGGCAGCTGTGACCTTTTCTAGCAACTGAGGGGGTGGAGACTAGAAATGAGTGTTTTCTGGTGTTTCTCTAATAAAGCTGCTGTCTTGTATCCAGATTGATCATCAGTATCCTTATGCTCTTCAACGAACTTGAAATTTATCAGTTAACAGAAATGACTGGGTGGCACTAAAATAAATTATTCTTAATATAAAGAGTAAGAAAGGGCTGGACGCGATCCCAGCACTTTGGGAGGCCGAGGTGGGCGGATCACCTGAGGTCAGGAGTTTGAGACAAGCCTGGCCAACATGGTGAAAACCTGTCTCTACTAACAATACAAAAAAAATTAGCCAGGCGTGGTGGTGGGTTCCTGTAATCCCAGCTACTTGGGAGGCTGAAGCAGCATCGCTTGAATCTGGGAGGCGGAGATTGCAGTGAGCCAAGATTGCGCCATTGCTCTCCAGCCTGGGGGACAAGAGCGAAACTCCAACTCAAAAAAAATAAAATAAAATAAAAGAGTAAGAAAGGATCTTCTATTGTAATCATACTCTCATTACCCTTTGATACAATTTGGAACCTGATTACAAAGTTAAAAATCCCCATCTGTATGAAGAAAAGCTTCACTGGCCGGGCGCCTTGGCTCAACACCTGTAATCCCAGCACTTTGGGAGGGAGGCGGGTGGATCACAAGGGTCAGGAGTTTGAGACCAGCCTGGCCAACATGGTGAAACCCCATATCTACTAAAAATAAAAGAAAAAAATTAGCCGGGTGTGGTGGCACACACCTGTAGCCCCAGCTACTCAGGAGGCTGAGGCAGGAGAATTACTTGTACCTGGGAGGCAGAGGTTGCAGTGAACCGAGATCACGCCACTGTACTGTACTCCAGCCTGGGCGATAGGGCAAGACTCCGTCTCAAAAAAAAAAAAAAGCTTCGCTGTGAGCTTTGATATTGGAAGAAAAGTCTTGACCTGGTCACCACAAGGAATCCCTCAGGCCTGGTGGCGTCAAGCAGAGAAGGGCGCAGTCTCTTTAGGGCAGAGAATGAAGAACCTTTCTATGACAGTGGGGAAATCAGTTTACCTTTGTGTTGGTAAACAAAAGGAATGTAAGCTGTCCTTTGAGCTCGAATCATAGTGGTGTTTGCCAAAACCTACTTTTGTTTTTAGAAGATAATAGCGCATATTCCACTTGCTTCTCCACAGTGACCGAAGCTGGCTTTGGTGCTGACATCGGAATGGAGAAATTCTTCAACATCAAGTGCCGAGCTTCCGGCTTGGTGCCCAACGTGGTTGTGTTGGTGGCAACGGTGCGAGCTCTGAAGATGCATGGAGGCGGGCCAAGTGTAAGTGCCCACACCACCTTCCTAATACCAAAGAAATTGCACTATGTTAAAACAGAATTGAGCATTTAAAAAATTCCTGCCTGTTTAATGACTATAGTTTTCTAGAGTATTTTTTTCTAAAACTTTTTTTTTCCTGTAGACCTCCTTTGTGGACATCTAAAAACTCTTTTTTTTTTTTCCAACGCCACCATAGGGCACTTTGAGTTTAGTAAGTTCGAGTAAACAGTAACACCCACAGTTCTTTCCTAAACAACATTTTGGAAAGGAGCATAATGCAACCACTTTTTAATCTTAAGCCTCACATCTGATACTCAGGCCAAGATTGTATAACCATATGGTAATGCGCGGCTAGAGGCTCTTGTCCCTGAACGAAGAACGTGAGGATTAGAGGGAGTTCTTTGATGACTGAGATTTTTCATTGTTTGTACAGATAGTTTTTCGGTTCACTGATGCTGTAACTCATCAGATTTCATCTAAAACTATTTTCCTTCTCTTTCTGTTTATTATGATTTCTTCTCACAACTGTGTTATAATACTGGATTGTTTCTAAGAGAGCTTTGCTTGGAAAACACAAATTCGATTTTAACTTCTTTAAAGGCTTTTGATATTTACCTATCCTAATATATATAGCAATTACAGACATTATAAAGGAAGTATATTCCTTTCTGCAGAAAACCTGTGCGTAGATTTTGGGGGTTTGTTTTTTTGTTTGTTTGTGGTTCGTTTGTTTCATTTTTAGGAATTTCAAAGTGTAGAATAAGACATTTTATACTGATTAGTCATTTTGAAATAAAATAAAATAAAATTTCTCTGTCATTATAATATTCACATATGAGACGAACTGCCAAATCTGATTTCTTAATTGGCATACTGTTCTGTGTATGTGACAAAAGTCGTCTATTCAGTGATTATTACATAGTCAAAACAAGAAGCGGGTTTGCCATCATGAAACACTATAAAGCAATTCTTTGTCCTGGGAGAAGTGGACATTATTTTTATACCATTTTACAGATAAGGAAGCTGAGGTTTGATAGGCTTAGGGAATGTGGACAATGTCAGCAGGCCAGCAGAGTGCCGAGCACTTCAGATCTAAATCTACTATGTCCACCATGCAGAGCTGGATGTTAATGAAGGGCAGAAGTGTTCTAAATCCAAATCCACTCCTAGTACCTGACACTTAAGCACTTCATTTCATTTTTGCCTAAAGCTTCATCATCATTTCTTTTTTTTTTTTTTTGAGGCGGAGTCTCGTTCTGTCACCTAGGCTTGGGTGCAGTGGCGCGATCTCAGCTCACTGCAAGCTCCGCCTCCCAGGTTCATGCCATTCTCCTGCCTCAGCCTCTGAGTAGCTGGGACTACAGGCGCACACCACCATGCCCGGCTAATGTTTTGTATTTTCAGTAGAGATGGGGTTTCACCGTGTTAGCCAGGATGGTCTCGATCTCCTGACCTCGTGATCTGCCTACCTCGGCCTCCCAAAGTGCTGGGATTACAGGCGTGAGCCACCGTGCCTGGCTCATCATCATTTCAAATGCAAGAATGATATAATACAGATTAAAAGTAGTAAATCATAAAGAATTCTGACTTTACTCAAAACACTCCTTGTTGCTACAGTCCTTCCTGGATTTTAGACATTGAGTCTGCATAACAACTTCTGTTTCCAAAAACTACTTCTGCCCATGTAGGATGCATTTGGAATTCTCCCTCCCTGCCCTGCCACCCTGAAAATTATGGAAAGGGCTTAGAGATTGTCTGATCTCATTCAATCTTTATAAAGAGAAAATCTCTGAGGCACAGAGAGACCCCGTGGCTTGTGTGATATCTCACATCTATTTCAGGGACTGATCAGATCTGCAGTCCGGGTCTCCCGACGCCAGTCCCATAGTTTTCCAGACTCTGGTCTCTGTGCTGTAAAAATTCTCTACATGCTTTACAATCCTATTTCATTCATCTTAACATATGTGCTCTGTTTTTCAGCGGTTGCACTTTTGTGCCACATTAATCCTTTGTGTCTCTTCCACTCCTGCTTAATGTCATAGTTCTCAGCCAGTGATCGTGGTAACAAGGAATAGGGTTAGTAGGCACGGCTACGGTTGGAGGATAAGAAAAGGCGGCAACCAGTCAGACACGGTGGCTCACGCCTGTAATCCCAGCACTTTGGGAGGCTGAGGCAGGTGGATCACCTGAGGAGTTCGAGACTAGTGGTGGCAGGCGGCTATCATCCCCACTACTCGGGAGGCTGAGGCGAGAGAATCGCTTGAACTCGGGAGGTGGAGGCTGCAGTGATCTCAAATCACACCATTGCACTCCAGCCTGGGTGACAAGAACGAAACTGTCTCAACAACAACAACAAACAAACAAACAAAAAGCAGGTGAAGCTAAGCATCCCTCTCCTGGGCTCCGGTAGTACCTTCTGCCTCATATTGTTTCATGAATGCCTTGCTCTGTGTCTCCCTGTGTAATTCTCAATTCCTTGAGTTTAGGGACTGTGTCTTATTAATTGGTATGTTCCAAGTGTCTGGCATAGTCTGTATGTAGGGAGTGTTTTCAATAACGGCAAGATAAATGAACTTTCATCCTCTTAATCCTCTATTCCATAGTGCTCATATCGGTGTCTTTCCTTCTTATTGAATAGCTCTGTATTTTTGAGCCATGATTATTCATTTCTACTTCTGTTTTCTGTTTTTCTTTTTCTTTTTTCTACAGATATTGTGCTGGGATCGACTTCCTTTTGATCATTACACAAATAACCATGGCTGCCTCTTATGTTTATTCAGCTTGTTTTTTTTCCATAATTTGTACAGTGGAAAACCTTGTGGCCCTTGAATTTGCCCATTTTAGCCTCAGTCATTTTAAACTCACATCCTGTCCCCCAAAATGCTCGGCCATTCCCTGTGCAATCCAACAGCTAATATTCTGCTATGCTTTGGGATCCACAGATTCTTTCACAATTAGTTCTTTAAACTAACCATTGTGTGAATCAGGGTTCTTCACACATGGAATCAATAGGACGTGTGTATAGAGAGAGAAAGATATTTATTCTAAGGAATTGGGTCACATGATTACAGAAGCTGGCAAGTCCAAACCCTGCACTGTGGGCTGGCAAGCTGAAGACCCCGGAGAGCCAGGGGTGCTAGTGCGGTGTGCAGGCAGCAGTCTGCTGGCGAATTCTCCTGCACTCAGGGGAGGCCGGTCTTTCTGTTATACTCAAAAAGGCCTTTGACTGATCAGCTCAGACCAAGCCACATTATGTAGGGCAACCTGCTTACTCAAAGGCTGCTGATTTCCATGTTCGTTTCATCATAGACACCATCACAGAAACACCCAAAATAATATTTGAACAAATACTGGGCACCCTCTGGCCCAGCAAAGTTGACACATAAGATTAACCACCAGGCCAGGCACAGTGAATCACACCTGTAATGCCAGTACTTTGGGAGGCCGAGGTGGGAGGATTGTTTGAGCCCAAGAGTTTGAGACCAGCCTGGGGAACATAGCAAGACCTTGTCTCTACAAAATAATAAAAATTTATCTGGGTGTGGTGGTATACACCTATATTCCTAGCTACTGGGGAGGCTGAGGCAGGAGGATCACTGGAGCCCTGGAGTTTGAGACTGCAGTGAGCTGTGATCATGCACTGCCCTCCAGCCTGGACAACAGAGCTTTGTGGCAGTTACCGTAAAATGATTTCAAATGGTGATGTACTCTGTATAAATCAGGTATTAAACATATCATTAGTTTTATGTTCTAATTTGAACCAATGTTTGCGAAGTTTCATACTGTTCCATTGGCTCAAATTAGAATCATCCAGGGAGATTTTAAACGTTATGGATGCCAGGTTTCCCTCCCAGAACTTCTGCTTTCATTGGTCTGGGTGGAGCCCAGGGATCAGTGTTTTCGAAAAGCTTCCCACGAGAGTTTAGGTTCAGCCAGTGCCGCCAGCTACTGTTTTAAAAGCACAAAATGTAGGGGTACCTTTCTAAAAACTGAATGTGATTGTGGTGTTCTTTCTTTCAGATCAGTTGTGTAAGCATTTTTATAGGATTATTCTTCACGTTTTCTCTCCTTATTTCAGGTAACCGCCGGTGTTCCTCTTAAGAAAGAATATACAGAGGAGGTAAGAGGAGCTGTTTAGACACTTATGTGAAGAATCTCTCAAATCCGGTGACTCGTTGGCTTTCAGTGAATGAGCCATCCTTCAGTGATCCCTTAGAAAAGTGCTGTTCTGGCTGGCGTAGCGACTCACACCTGTAATTTCAGCATTTGGGGAGGCCAAGGCGGCCAGATCACATTAGGCCAGGAGTTCAAGACCAGCCAGGCAAAACCCATGGCCAACATGGCAAAACCTCATCTCTACTAAAAATACAAAAATTAGCCGGGCATGGTAGCTCACGCCTGTAGTCCCAGCAAGAGAATTGCTTGAACCTGGGAGGCGGAGGTTGCAGTGAGCGGCGATCGCACCACAGTACTCCAGCCTGGACGACAGAGCAAGACTCTGTCTCAAAAAAAATAAAAGAAAAGTGCTGTTCTAAGAATCCAAGAGGAAATGGGTGGGGTGAAAGGATAAAATTCATTCAATTAACTCTTAAATATCAAGAAAAGATGGATATAGGCTTTGTCTACTATTGTCTACCCCCAGGATAGCCATCAGAGCAGGAACTCAAGGTCTCCAGGTCAGAAACAAATATGAAGTTTACACTTCTGTATTCTTTTGTCATGGAAGGTCTATATACAGTTGGCTTTATGACTTACAGGAGTGGCTTACACTTTCCTGTAAATAGACTTTGATTTACTGGCAGCAGTACCTCATAGCTCCTACAGGTGGCGCCAGGGATCTGAGCCAGGAATACCTGGACAGAGCTCCTCACCCACCTGGGGCCTTATGCCTGTCAGGCCCCAACCTGCAGAGCATGGGCACGTTGCGTAGACCCTGCAGCCTGTACGCAGCAGTATGAGCTGCCAGGCTTCAGACCCACACATATGCCATTGGACCCAGAATCATTTTAGAAATTTTTTTGCAGACGAACCTCCTTATTCTTGCAGCCATCTTTCTTGGAGGAAAAAATGAAAAAAGATGTCACAAATCCTGCCAGAGAGGTGCTGCCAGTTTAGCTTGGCAGGTTTGGTGGGAGGCAATACACAGGGGTCTGGGTTTTGCTTTTTTCTTTTTTACAGAACATCCAGCTGGTGGCAGATGGCTGCTGTAACCTCCAAAAGCAAATTCAGATCGCTCAGCTCTTTGGGGTTCCCGTTGTGGTGGCTCTGAATGTCTTCAAGTAAGTCCGGCCTCCTCCTTTAAATGTGGGCATTATCACTAGGCCACCCTGTGAACGATATTTGTGTCTTGGGGTATTTGGTCTTTCTAAAATTTTTTAGAATTTAGAATTGCTTCATCTAAAAGTATACAGAAATACCCAGTTCTTTCTGTTTGTTTATTTGGTTTGGTTTCATTTTAGCAAATGTGTTCTCACAATGTTATTAAGGAAGTGAAATTTATATATAGTGAGTTACTATCTCCTTGACTTTTTTTTTTTTTTTTGTAATTCTACCCAGCATTTTTGTCTGAAACAAACTGTGAGTGATCAAAGGGATATGTTATGGAATTTTCTTGATAACGCCCTTAACAACTTGAAATATTTGAGTCACTTTGGAGAGGATTTTTTTTTCCATGCTTTTCTTTAAGTCTGATTTATTTAAACACGATGTGACCACTTTTGATGTTTAAAATGTATTCAGTGTTAGGGAGCGAAGTTCTGTATAAATGGTTAGTCTTTCTTTCAAAACATCGCTAAATGGATACAGATGCAAAACCACAAACATTTTCTTCACCAGGACTGACACCCGCGCTGAGATTGACTTGGTGTGTGAGCTTGCAAAGCGGGCTGGTGCCTTTGATGCAGTCCCCTGCTATCACTGGTCGGTTGGTGGAAAGGGGTCGGTGGACTTGGCTCGGGCTGTGAGAGAGGCTGCGAGTAAAAGAAGCCAATTCCAGTTCCTGTATGATGTTCAGGTAAGATCTAGTAAAAACAATGGCTCACATTTCTTACACCTTAGCATGGATTGTCCCATTCAGTTATCATCACAACCCTGCAGATAAGCAAACTAAAGATAGAAGAGTGTAGGCCGGGTGCAGTGGCTCATGCCTGTAATCCCAGCACTTTGGGAGGCTAGGGCAGGCAGATCACTTGAGATCAGGAGTGTGAGATCAGCCTGGCCAACATAGAGAAACCCCATCCCTACTAAAAATACAAAAATTAGGGGGGCATGGTGGCATACGCCTATAGTCCCAGCTACTCGGGAGGCTGAGGTAGGAGAATTGCTTGAACCCAGGAGGTGGAGGCTGCAGTGAGCCAAGATCGAGATCACACCACTGCACTCCAGCCTGGGCGACAGAGTGAGACCCTGTCTCAAACAAACAAACAAGAAGGTAGAAGAGTTTAAGCCACAAAGTCACATTTCCAAGTGTAGACCCTAGCTCCTTATCCCAAAGCCTGTGCTTTTGAAGACTCCCAAATCACAGGCCTAAGTGAAGAGGTACTTTAGTGAACAGGATTTGACAGCTGACACCTTCAGGAGTTGCACAGGAACAAGAGCAATTTCGCCAGGCTTGGGAAACCATGGGAGGTATTTTCCTTGTTCATTTCTCTTTTTTTTTTTTTTTTTTTTT
>NW_012103554.1:1355626-1373290 GCF_000951045.1 Mandrillus leucophaeus
TTTTGTGGGAGATAGAACTTTGCTCTGTTGCCCAGGCTGGAATGCAGTGGCGCGATCTCGGCTCACTGCAACCACCGCCTCCCGGGTTCAAGCAATTCTCCTGCCTCAGCCTCCTGAGTAGCTGGGATTACAGGCACACGCCGCCATGCCTGGCTAATTTCTTTTTTATTTTAGTAGAGCTAGGGTTTCACCATGTTGGCCAGGCTGGTCTCGAACTCCTGAGCTCCAGCAGTCCGCCTGCCTCAGCCTCCCAGAGTGCTGGGATTACAGGCGTGAGCCACCGCACCCAGCCCATCTTAACCATTTTTAAGTGCACATCAGTAGTGGTAAGTACATTCACACTGTTGTGCAGCCAATCTCCAGAACGCTTTTCATCTTGCAAAACTGAAACTGTACCCACTGAACAACTCCCCATGCCCCTCCCCACAGCCCCTGCCAGCCACCATTCTCCTTCGTTTCTATGAATGTAACAACTCTAGGGACCTCATGTAAGTAGCATCATACTGTGGCTGGCTTATTTCACTTAGCATAATGTGCCTGCATGTTGTAGCGTGTCAGAATTTCCTTTTTTTTTTTTTTTTTTTTGAGATGGAGTTTCGCTTTTGTTGCCCAGGCTGGAGTGCAGTGGCACCATCTCAGCTCATCGCAACCTTCTGCTCTGGGGTTCAAGCGATTCTCCTGCCTCAGCCTCCCGAGTAGTTGGGATTACAGGCATGCACCACCACACCCAGCTAATTTTTGTATTTTTAGCAGAGACAGGGTTTCACCTTGTTGGTCAGTCTGGTCTCGAACTCCTGACCTTGTGATCTACCTGCCACAGCCTCCCAAAGTGCTGGGATTACAGGTGTGAGCCACCACTCCCTGCCAGGATTTCCTTTCTTTTTCGGGCTGAATACACTCCCATTCTTTGGATATCCCACATTTTGTTTCTTCATCCATCTGTGGATGGACACTTGCTCCCCCTCTCAGCTATTGTAAGTAATGCTGTATGGGCATGCGTGTTTATGGCATATGTAGAAATATCCCTTCAATACTGTGTTTTCAATTCAATTGGAAATGTATTCCCAGAAGTGGGACTGCTGGGTCCTCTAGGATATTTTTAAGCACATGTTGATGGTTCAGTCAGACCTGAGCTTCCCAGGGCTCACTCTCCTCCTCAGATAGTCTGTCTTTGCAGCCCTCTGACATCTCCATTCTGAATTTTGTGGCTCCGGTTCTGGCTGATGGATTTGTCTTCAGGGGTAGTGCGTGATTGTGGGGCGCCCAGGCTTCAAGCTGGTTGCTGCTTCTCCTGTTCTTTCATCCCTCACATATTCCATTGGTGTGTCACTCTTCTTTCCTGTTCGGTGGCATAAATCAGTAGCATAAGTTGAAGAAGAAATCAGTGAAGCAAGAGCTTAGCAGCGTTGTTGATAAGCCTGGAGTCACAGTGGTGAGAGCGTGGGGCTGATGTATCAATATTTAATATTACCCCAGCTCCTGCTTTTAAGGAGTTGTTTGTGTGCCAGGTATATGGGTGCTTTGCACATGTTCACCTCTGTGGTCCTAACATCCCTCTTAGGTGAGAACTGGTGATATCTTCCCATTTTACAGACAAGAAAACTAAAGCACAAAGAAACTGAGTCAACTGCTCAGTGTCCCATAGCTAGGAAGAGGAAGAGCTGGGAGAAAGAATGTCCAGATGATTGAGGTCATCATCCTGCTCTGTTCTTCAGAGCTAAGTACTGTGCTCAAAAGTGTGTGTGTATTGGAGGTCTGGGGGGAGACATAGTTAAAGGGGACAGTGACTGAGTGACCCTCCTGAAGAGGAAGGGTGACAGTGATGGGCACAGGCATAGACTCCATGCCACACAGGGGACATCATCACCAGCACGCAGTCAGTGTTTATGGAAGGAAGGACAGAGGGAATGAATTGGAGGCTAGCTCAGAAAAGGTTTGTCATTTTTATGAGGCCATTTTGTGAATGAGGAACTAGAATATTCTGGACTACAGAGGTGGTAGAGATCAATTGAGAGAGAAGATTTTGGATGAGTGAAAAGAAAAATGTTCCAGTTGGAAGTTTGAGTTCTCAGACCTAGAGGCGTTCAGCGCAAAATAGATGTAGCCCTGCTGTGGGCAAGTCAGGCATTGAAGCCAACTCAGATGGCGGGTGGCCAAGGAGACCCTGGGTTCCTGTTCCTTGGTCCTGGGTAAAGCTCGCCAGGGTGCCTACAACCCTTGGCACATGCCAGGGCCTTTCTACATAAACCACTGTAGGGAGAGTCACCCCCAGATCCTGCTGTTGAGTGTGCCTCAGACCATCTTGCCATCTGATCATGAACCACCCAACTCTACGTAGCAAAAGCAGTTATTTTCATGAATGATTTCATGAAGTGTGGCTCTTTTCAATGAAAACAGCCCAGGTGAAAAAGAGGTCAGTAATCAGAAGAAATGCTTCTGAGTTAGGCTGTCTCAGACATGCACTAACCCTAAGATGAACCCTTTTCCTTTCCACTGATATTTCAATTATTTTTTTTTTTTTCTGCATTCCCATTCTTCATGGAGATAATGCTGCTAAAATGTCAGCTCTCCTCTGAAAGGAGGAAAATGTTTAATAATAATGTGGTCTAAAGTCCTCTATTTGATAGGTGACCTCAAGGCCAGGATCCCTGCCTCCTTTGCCAACACACTTCTCGCTCTTCTTGTAACAGAAATTCAATTTGAGCTGCATAATTATTTGTTAGATAATCAGCCTCCCAGCCTACTGCAGCATGACGGTTCATGAAAAGAGCTGCTGCTGCTGCTGCTGGCTCTCTTTGTACTGTCTGCCTGTTAGCTATGTTCCTCACACTGGCAAGATTTAGATCCTCTAAGACCATTTACAGTCTTGTCACCATGTAAAAATCTGAATTCAATGGTGCAGTCAGTAATGGAGCTCAAGCCTTCTTTCTCCCTGATTTCTTGCATTGGTTGGTGCTGGTAAAACTTTAGTAACTAAGTAATGGTTTTCTGGAAGCCCTTTCTTACCTCCCCCACAGCCCCACACCCTCACAACCAACCCTTGGGTGCTGGGCAGTGAGAAAGGTGTGGCATTGCTCTACAGGAGAAAGAAGCTGTAAGTGCTTTGCGTATGGCACTCTCCCACCTTTGCTTCTCAAAGCAAACTGGGTTTGTGTGTGCCCCTTGGTGTCTCCCCAGACTTTATATCCCCAAGAATGTATTCAGTGCAAGACTGATGGCATCTTATGAGCTGTTCTTTCTCCACCCCAGTCGTGTGGAAGGAAAACACCGGAGATGATTTAGGGTAATGGAAAATAGTGCTAGAGTCCAGGGCATGACTGCATTTGAGTGTGAAGTCGAAATTGTCTCAGAACCCCACTAGAGTGGTTCCGCTGGAGAGAGTGGGACACCTGGCTCTCAGAGGCGCTGTGCAGCCAGACAGCAGCGTGCTGGACTTCCTGATGGCGAGCTTACAGGTAAAGGGAGAAACAGGCTGCACTTCTGACTTGGGAGTCTCTGCTGAACTTTTTAGAAAACTGACTTCAGCAGCAACTGCCGTCTAGAGAACGATTTGGCATCTCTTTTTGCCAGAGTAACTTCTCACTCAAGAGTAGGCAACTTTTAATTACGGTACCGGGTGGAGGCAGCAATGAATAATTTAGAATAAAGATTGAAAAATATGGAATAAGGTGTAGTAGACTAATTGCTCAGAAGAAGTTTTATTGTGTGAAAATGAATGTGTTTAAACTTGAATTACAGTGGCTCATTTCCTCTCAACCCTTGAGGGTGATTGCAATCCCTTTTAAGAACTGTTAAAAGTCCCCCTCAAAATCATCTTCTCTTTGAATTTTCCTCTTCTAATGTGACTTTTGACAATTATATCTTTATCGTTCACTAATAGAATATCTCCATGTCTGCAGGGACGCAGGGAAATATGATGACTGAAAGAAACACTAATCTACATGCGCACTTTATTAGCTAAGAAATCCCTCCTCCATACATTCTTCCAGGCTTGCCTCTGCACATTCCATCTGCTGTGTGGGCTCACCTCTGCATTATAGATGGGAAGGTGATGGACTTGTCCATAAGAAATGGATACTTGATAGGAGAAGGAACATATTACATACAGCTAACAGGCTAAAGCTTTGGGATCATGTAAATTCAGTTTAAACCTTGAGGAGGCCTCCTACTATGGACGCATTTTGGGGAAACTGACTAATCTCTCCAGCCTCAGCATCCTCATTTGTACAATGGTGTCTGACAGTGACACCAACTTCACCAAGTTGCTGTGAGACCCAAATGAAATGCCCCAGAGTAGAATGCTGGAACATAGAAAGCAGGCAATGAAGGCTGGGTGGGTGGATCACCTGAGGCCAGGAGTTCGAGACCAGCCCGGGAAACATGGTGAAACCCCATCTCTACTAAAAATATAAAAACTAGACAGGTGTGGTGTTACGTGCCTGTAGTCCCAGCTACTCGGGAGGCTGAGGCAGGAGAATCGCTTGAACCTGGGAGGTGGAGGTTGCAGTGAGCTGAGATCACACCACTGCACTCCAGCTTGGGCAACAGAGTTAGACTCTGTCTCAAAAAGAAAAAAAAAAGGCCAGGCATGGTGGCTCACGCCTGTAATCCCAGCACTTTGGGAGGCCGAGGCGGGTAGATCACCACATCAGGAGATCGAGACCATCCTGATTAACACGGTGAAACCCCATCTCTGCTAAAGATACAAAAAATTAGCCGGGCATGGTGGCGGCGCCTGTAGTCCCAGCTGCCTGGGAGGCTGAGGCAGGGAGAACGGCGTGAACCCAGGAGGCGGAGCTTGCAGTGAGCCGAGATCGCGCCACTGCACTCCAGCCTGGTTGGCAGAGCAAGACGCCGTCCCAAAAAAAAAAAAAAAAAGGGCGGGGGGGAAAGCAGTCAGTCAGTGCTAGCTCTTCCTCCTGTCATGTTCGCTTTCGAAAGAGAGTGGGCCTCCTGAATTCACCTTCAACAATTCTCCTGTAACTCAAGGTAATTTTGTCAAACTTCAAGATTGGTTTATTTTGCACTGAGTTAAAACCAGGAATTAGAAGCCAAGTCTCCTAAAGCACTACTAAACTAAACCAAGACATTGGCATTTTTCTTTCTCCATGAGAATTGGGAGCCCTTAGTGGTACCATCAAACGTCAGTCATTTTTGCATAGAAGGAGGTATGACCCCCGAGAAGTCAGCTTGACCTTCAGTCTGAATATTGTTTGTTAAATGAGGAGTTAAGGTTGAAAATCATCCCTGTATCCTTCCTCTAGCCTTGCAAACATGTTGAGGTATAGCCTTGACAGCAAGACAGGATAGTGTTTGTTTTTATTAAAAGGTCTTTCCTGTTCCTTGCATGGAGCCATTCTCTTGATCCCAGTGGGGGCTGGATGAAGGAAGACCAAAACACACCACGAAGACAGCCTGGAGCCGCAGCCAGCTCTGCTGACTTCTGAACTTCACACTCTCCCTGCCCAGATGGCCAGGGGTGTTTCCTCCTCTGCTGGTCTTTTTTAAGGCAGGATGTTTGTTGTTACTGTTTTTCTGGTTGGTTCTTAAGAAATTATTTTCTACGTTTTGAAAATGCCAGCTGGAACCTACACCAGTTGTTAGTGGGGTGTGAGAGCTATCCTTTACATGGACTTGGAGCATTTGCAACCCGAGCCTCCACATTGAAATAAACATTTAAAAAATGCATATCTATGGATATACAGTGGGGGAATCTTCCATTGTGGTAAAAATATGTATAACATACAATTTCCCCTGTAATCATTTTTACATGTATAGTCTGTGGCATTAAGTACATTCACATTGTACATATAGGGTTTAATTAATAGGATCTTAAAACTTAAAAGGTATTGATGCACATCTCTGTTGCCTTTTACATTTCACAGTAATTAGAAGGAAGAAACACACTCTAGGTTGAAAGGCTGTCCCTTCTTTTGGTTGTCCTTGTCCCTGGAAAAGCTGTCTCCCCCTCAGGGCCTTTGACCTCCTCTGGCTCTCCCTCACATCTCAGCCTGAGCCCATAGCCCTTTCTTCAGCGCTCTCTTCTCCTCTTGTTGTGCATTAGAATGTTTGGAGTGTTCTGTGGAAAGCTGGTCCTTACATTTTCCAGTCAGTTATGTATCTCACTCATAAACCTGTTTCTCCCCCCATGCTCTTTAATATTCTGCTTTCTTAATTATGATTGAGCTGCCTTTAAACAGCCTTTGATCGTCCAATGTGAACGGCTTCAACAAGCCTCCCATAAGCCTCTTCTCCCCTGGCCTCCTTTCCATGATCCAACCCCAAATTTCCAGATACCTCCTGCTTTCTTTACGTTTGGGGTTTTTTTGTTTTGTTTTGTTTTGTTTGGCAGAATCTGGCTCTGTCACCCAGGGTGGAGTGCACTGGCGAAATCTTGACTCACTGCAACCTGCACCTCCCGGTTCTCCTGCCTCAGCCTCCTTAGTAGCTGGGATTACAGGTGTGGGCCACCACGCCCAGCAAATTTTTGTATTTTTAGTAGAGGCAGGGTCTCACCATGTTGGCTGGGCTGGTCTCGAACTCCTGACCTCAAGTGATCTGCCTGCCTCAGCCTCTCAAAGTGCTGGGATTGCAGGCATGAGCCACTGCACCCAGCCCCAGATACCTCCTGCTTGACCAGACCTTCTGTAAACACTTAGATCCCTCCCGAATCTAGATGCTTCTCCAACACTGGCTTCTAGGTTCTCTATGAAACCTCTGCTGGCCTGCAGTATATAACCCACCTCCCAGCCTGCCAGGCACGTCGTTCAGCTGTGTGAGACAGTTTCGAGGGATCTGCACCTGTCGTGAGCACGGGCTCCACCTTCTCAAAGCATCCCACTCACCCCTGTGTGATTCTGGCAAAGCCTGCCCCAGCTTTCTTTCCTCGATGGTTGAAATAGCACACAATGAGAAAAAAACAGTGGCCTGTATTTAATACACTTGCACATGTCACAAGAATCCCTGTAATGTCATTGAAAGCTGTCTTCTAGCATGCAAAATGATTGTCACTATGATGGAAGTTTCTAGAAATGCATTATTTCATCTGAAATTATGAGAGAAGGTAAAATGATGAACTATCAAAGTCATACTACATGTTGGCCAGCTGCCTTCTACCACTCACTCCATCCCTCCCCAGGCTTTCTGACTTAAATTCAGATCAGATGAGACCATTGCAATGGAGAGAGTGTCCACTTTCTCATCTAAAAGCAAGCTCATGAGGAACATTAAATATGATCACAGGAACAAACATTAAGGTACCGCACTAATGGACCACTTAAAAGAGAGAGAAAACTATGACCTTAGGGTTTAGGGAAAAAAAACACTCAAACAGCACAGGCTTCCAGTCTCCCCAGTCTCTCAGAGGTTGGGGGGCGGTGTTTTGAGTAAAGTACAAGGGCTCCTTGAACGTGAACACGGAACCAGCGTTGCACCTGTGTTCATTCATTTTGCTCTTACAACACATTGATGTTCCTAAGTCAGATTTGTAGAAGAGGAATGAGCAGCTGCATCATGAGAACACTGTGCATGGCCAGGCACGGTGGCTCGTGCCTGTAATCCTAGCATTTAGGGAGGCCAAGGTAGGAGGATCGCTTGAATCTAGGAGTTCAAGACTAACCTGGGTGACATGGCAGATCCTGTCTCTACTAAAAATATTTTTAAAATTAGCCAGGCATAGTGGCACATGGCCCGTAGTCTCAGCTACTCAGGAGGCTGAGGTGGGAGGATCGCTTGAGCCTGGGAGGCAGAGGTTGCAGTGAGCCAAGATCACCCCCACTGCATTCCGGCCCGAGCAACGGAGCCAGGCTCAAAAAAAAAAAAAAAAAACAAGCCAGGCACGATGGCTCCCTCCTGTAATCCCAATCCTTTGGGAGGCTGAGGCGGGCAGATCACTTGAAGTCAGGAGTTGGAGACCAGCCTGGCCAATGTGGCAAAACCCCATCTGTAATAAAAATACAAAAATGAGCCGGGCATCGTGGCGCATGCCTGTAATTCCAGCTACTCTGGAGACTAAGGCCCAAGAATCACTTGAACCTGGCATGTGGAGGTTGCAGTGGGCGGAGAACATGCCACTGCACACCATCGTGCCTGGCCTGGTTTTTTTTTTTTTTTTTTTGAGCCTGGGCAACAGAACAAGACCCTGTCTCAAAGGAAGCAAAACAAAACACTGTACATGAGTGTTCCTGGGTCCAGCAGAGTGCTCGAACCAGTCAGCCCTTTCCCCTCTTTTGGGTGAGATGCCATCTTTAAAATCACTTATTCCCATATATTCCGTTTTTTGGCATTGCTGCGCTGTTCTGTTTGAGAGTAATAAAAGATTACCCATGTGGATTTCTTACTATTTCATGTGGAGAAATGCAGCTTTTCTAGCGGCGAGCCTTTCTTCCATTTCCCAGAGTCCGGTTACCCTCACCGCACCCCAGGTTTGCCGTAGGAGGATGAGATTCTCTACATGTAGGCGTCTTCAGAGTGAACCTGTTGCTCAGGGCCAGCAAGCCCACAGGGCTCCATGCCCACTGAGCAGGCTCGTGGAAGTCGGCACGTAGCTCAGATGTGCTGGTTTCCAGCCAAGGACATGCTTTGTGTCAGCGATACAGGGGCCTGTTGTTCTCAGTAGCAAGGGCCGAGCCGCTCCCAGGACTGCAGGTGGTGCTGGTAATGCAAGCCCTTGCACCTAGTGTGGTGTGGTCAGTATAAATTAATATCGACAGCTTCATGTTGTACTTTAATTTGAAGTACAGGAAAGGCTGCTTGCCAAACTGTATTTGTAGATCATTTAAAATTTATGCTTCATTTAAGATACAAAATACGAATGGAAATAATTACTGTGTATCCGGAAATGTCTATTCAACGTACGAGTTTATTAATTGATCCTTCTCTTCACATGTTTTACGGGCCTTGGAATACACTTTGCTGATATCACAGCGTAGGAAGATTTAACCCATGTGAATTCAACTCTGTGGCCTTGGTGAAAGAAAAGAACCATGTATTTTTCATTCACTGTGGCCCCCGATGCATGCCAACGACTTCATTTGGTGCAGGGCTGAAGAAATGGCAGTGTGTTCCAATACTTCAACAACAGCGGGGCCTCATTAAGAGACGCTAGGGTATTGAGAATGGAGTATTATATAGTGTTTTCATGGGTCTTCTAAAAGATTTTTCAGGGTTGCTGACTTCAGAATTTGGCCTCTAAGTAAGATGAGACATCCCTACTACAGGGTAAAGCCTTCATGGATCTTTATTTCTAACAGTTCATTTTTAAACTTTTGTTCCATTTCATTTTCTTTTGTCCATTTTTTGTCACCAAAAAATTATTTTAAAATGTAACGACTTTTCTAGAATGTACAGAACAGTTTTATTCCACTAAAAAGCAGGACTTCAATAATTTAATTGAAGAATTCTAGTGAGCATTTCCAGAGCCTTTCCAAGAAGGCTATACGGTCTGACTGAGTGACTTAGCTTCTAGGACCCCGGTCCACCACACCTACAAAATGAATTTAATAAAGCATGAAGGTCACCAAATCCTCTACTGTTTCTTCGTGGAGTCACTCAACTGGTGTTTATGTTGTGCCTGCTCTGTGCGAGAGACTGTGCCACCAGTATAACCATTGGTCGCAGTTATTTTCTAGAGCCGTACTGCCCAATATCCCACGTGGCTAAGATTGACAGTTCAGTTTCTGGATTGCTCCAGTCCCACTTCCAATGCTTTTAATAGCCGCATGAAGCCAGTGAACACACGACACATCTTCCATTGTGATGGAAAGTGGCAGTGCACAGCTCTGTTCTAGAGTATTTCGGTTTCCGAAATACGTGTTTAAGAAGTTTGGAAAGAAATTAGTATAGGGTATGAAGAGGGTTACATTTTTGGTGAATATGAAGATTTAACATAATGTTAGTTCAAAAATGACCAAAGATACAAGTGTAGACACCAGCCTTTTGAAGTAGCTAATATGTTAAACAGCTGTGCGTAATATAGACAGAATATTCACTGTGTCCCCACTCAGCCCTGTGTTTGACACCATTTCACCTTGGCTTCTGCCTTTCTTTTCCTTCTTTGCCTATTGACATTTTTCCTGTCCTATCTTTTTTTTTTTTTTCTTTGAGACAGAGTCTTGCTCTGTCACCAGGCTGGAGTGCAGTGGCATGATCTCGGCTCACTGCAACCTCCACCTCCCGTGTTCAAGCGATTCTCCTGCCTCACCCTCCCAAGTAGCTGGGACTACAGGCACGCGCCACCACTCCCAGCTAATTTTTGTGTTTTTTTCAATAGAGATGGGGTTTCACCATGTTGGCCAGGATGGTCTCAGTCTCTTGACCTCATGATCCACCCACCTCGGCCTCCCAAAGTGCTGGGATTACAGGCATGAGTCACTGCACCCGGCCTCCTGTCCTTTCTTTAATGCACTATTCCAGCTCTTTTCTAATGTCTTGTCAGCTTTTGCTGATTTTCATGCCTCCCTTTGCAACCTGTGACCTCTTGACTTTAATAGTATGTTTATACAGTCTTGACTGCACACTCTTTTCTGTCATAGTTGTTTACTGTGTCTCATTGTCCCCAGTCCATCAGAAGTTCTTTGTACACAAAGTCCCTGAAGCTCTAGAACCACGCCCTGACATCTTGAAAGGACTTGCCGTAGGTGGTTATTTGGTCACTTAGCAGATGCCTGTGGGATCCTACTTCATGCAGACCACTCTCCAAAGCACAATGTGGCAAGTAAATATATCAGTCAATATTTACAGAACCAAGAGAAAGCCAGCAATGATTAACACATGAACAGTCATAAATTGTTTGGCCATTCTATTTGTTTATAAAAGCTATCATTTACCACAGAGAAGCACAAGTGAATATCAAGTTCAGATCAAGACCTTTGGGCTGAGCTTGGTTGTTTTTTTTTTTTTTCTTTAAAGATTACACTTCTCCCCCAAATCAAGCAGATTAACCATAGGAAGTTCCTTGCCTGCTAACACAATATAAATAGATTGCATGCAAGGGGAAGGACCTTATCAGAGCAGATTTTAGTATTTACACTAAACCCAAAAGATATGTTAACTGAGATATTTTTATTTCTTTATTTGTACTTGTGAGTGAAAAACAAAAATTGTAGCAGGAGTCCCAAGACTACAAATGGCACTTTGGCCATGGGCTTTGGAGTTGTGAGTTGAAGCACTTTATTCAGCACGTGGCTGCAGGATTGTAGCTCAGGTTCTAGACAGTGCATTCTCTTCAGGTCCCAGGAAGCAGTATCATACCCCTGGAAGCCGCCAGGATGCACCTTCATCTATTACAGTGGTGGCGAGGCTGAGGCCGGGCATCAGAAGTGCCGAGTGCTGGGAAGCTGTGGGGCTAGATAGATAGCAGTGCCTGCTGGGAAGCACACAGCCCTGGCAGTGAGGTTGAGGCAGGGAAGCAGGGCCGCCCTGTTGGGATTCATTCGTACTACTGGCCCCTCACAGTACCGTCATGTGTGGGTGGTCGCACTTGTCCTACAGGAAGTAAACCACAACTACTCAGCTCACACAGTCAGCCTGGCACCTCCTTGGAATTCCCAAAACACTTTCCAATAAACATTGGAAAGGAAGAAAGTTTAGTTGTTAACAAAAAAATGTACATTGCCTTATGCCCAAAAGCGTTGAAAGCAGGGACTCAAGCAGGTACTCGTGCAGCCCTGTTCATAGCAGCATTGTTCCCAGTAGCTGAAGGGTGGGAACCCCCTTGTCTGTCAGCAGGGATCAGCTAAATATGGCACACACATACTATGGAACATTATTCAGCCTTGGGAAGGACACCTCCTATCACACGGATGAAACTTGAGGGCATTATGCTAAATGAAATACTCTAGACACGGAAGGACAGATACTGCTTGACTCCGCTTGTAGGGGGTCTAGGGCAGTCAGATTCATAGACAGGAAGTAGAATGGTGGTTGTCAGGGGCCGAGGGGAGGGGCATGGAAAGTTGCTACTTTATGGGTAGAGTTTCAATTTTGCTAAATACAAAGAGTTCTGGAAGTTGGTTGCTCAACACCATAAATGGACTTTACATTGCTGAATTGCACACTTAGAAATGGCTAAAATGGTAAATTAGGCCAGGCGGTAGCTTGCGGCTATAATCCCAGCACTTTGGAAGTACGAGGCAGGCAGATCGCTTGAGCCCAGAAGTTCAAGACCAGTCTGGGCAACACAGCAAGACCCCCATCTCTACAAAAATTTTAGAAATTAGCCGGTGGCATGCACCTGTAGTCCTAGCTACGCCGTATGCTGAGGTAGGAGGATTACTTGAGCCCCGGAGGTTGAGGCTGCAGTGAGCTGTGATCACACCACTGAACTCCAGAATGAGACCCTGGGTCACAAAAAAAGAAAAGAAGATGGTAAATTACATGTTATGTGTATTTTACTAAAATTAAAGTTCTTAAAAATATGGATTTTAGGCCAGACACAGTGGCTCACACTTGAAATCCCAGCACTTTGAGAGACCAAGGCAGGCAGATCACCTGAGGTCAGGAGTTAGAGACCAGCCTGGCCAACATGGTGAAACCCCGTCTCTACTAAAAATACAAAAATCAGCCGGGCATGGTGGTGGGAGCCTGTAATCCCAGCTGCTCGGGAGGCTGATGAAGGGAGAATTGCTTGACCCAGAAGGCAGAGGTTACCGTGAGCCAAGATTTTGCACCACTACACTCCCAGCCTGGGCATCAGCGAGACTCTGTCTTAAATAAATATATATATATTTTTATATATATACATAAATATGTATAAATATACACACATATATATACACACACCCATATGTATATACATATATATACACAGACATATATATGTACATACATACACATATGTATATTTCTTGTAAAACATTTTCGTGTTTAGCAAATCATGCCGGGCACAGTGGCTCACGCCTGTAATCCCAACACTTTGGGAGGCCGAGGCGGGCAGATCACCTGAGGTCAGGAGTTCGAGACCAGCCTGACCAACGTGGTGAAACCCTGTCTCTACTAAAAATACAAAATTAGCCGGGCGTGGTGGCACATGCCTGTAATCCCAGCCACTTGGGAGGCTGAGGCAGGATAATCGCTTGAACCCAGGAGGTGGAGGTTGCAGTCAGCTAAGATCTCACCATTCTACTCCAGCCTGGGTGACAGAGTGAGTCTCTGTATCAAAAAAGAAAATTTTAAATAACAAATCGACCACCCACTTGCATTAATTTATTCACTAGTCATTCATTTGCTATTACTTTGCTCCCATGTGAGTTTTTTAAATTATTATCTTAACAGAAAAATCACACTCTTTATTTTTGAATTATGATCTAGAGTTCAGTAAAGAATGCATTTTTCTGTTCATTAAATGTGTTATGAGTAACAGTATCTTGTTTTGCTGTACTTCCAAGCAAAATGTAATTCTTTCAGTCCTCCCTACCATTCTCACTCCATAATAACATTACTTAAGATTTGTATAGCATGACATTTGCAACGTGCTTGCGTTTTACACTGATTCAATGTGTGCAGTACAGTGATGTATACTGAAGTATTCACATCCTCATCTTAGAAATGAGGAAACAAATTCAGGGAGGTTATATGATTTAACCACACATAAGGAGAGGCTGCATTCTCTCTGAGCCCTCCTACCTCACATAGCCACGAAGCTCCTTTGTGCAGATCCCATGGAGGGTTGGAGTGGCCGCGCTGAGGTAGGTGCAGGCCACAGACTGCATGCAACCGGAACATTGCCTGCTTCCCAGAACTGCTGTTCTACTGCCTGGGGAGCACACCCTTCTGAGAGCTGACTTCTGACAAAGCATGGTCCTTGGGCTTGCCTTGTGTCTTCTTTCCTGCAAGAAGTATCTTCCAGCGTCACACCAACTTTTATTTCTTAAAAAGGTTGCTCCTTGCCAGGCATTGGTTGACCAGCGGAGGAGCTCATGTTAGTTTCAGTACAATGTTGGCAGCAAGCCCTTGAGTGCCCAGCAACACAGGTTGTTCATGATCTAAGATTCATGGAAAACGTCTTCTCCGCTGTTACCTGCAGCACATCAACACCTGAATTTTCTTATCAGCTTGTGTGACTATTGAACCACATGGAACCCAAGCTTAGTCAATAGGAAATATAGAAATATTCATTTGTTCAACTGTATATTGAGGGCCTTGTATATATTCCAGGGGCTGCCTCTAGGTACATAAGAGATGGTCCCAAGCCTTAAAGAGTTTATAGCCATTCTTCATTCTTCAGCTAATATGAACATTGAATCTTTTACATTAGAAGTTGCCTATGCAGAGCACACCTATAATCCCAGCAACCTGGGAGGTCAATGTGGGAAAATTGCTTGAGGCCGGGAGTTTGAGACCAGCCTGGGCAACATGGTGAGACCCCATCTCTACCAAAAATAAATTTTAGAAAAAGTTACCCTTACATTTCTCTCTCTAACCCAGCCTCAACTTTGCACTTAGGCAGTAACTCTTTGTACAACATTCCTGGCACCATATTCAGCTTTTATAGAACCCTCCAGGCAAGGACAGGTCACTGCTAAGTGAGAGAGCTCTGGTTATTATATTCTTCCTTAAACACTGCACTCAAAACAACTACTTCCTTCTAACGTTGGTCCCTTGGTTCACATTCTGCCCTCCTTTCGATTTTTCATATGGCATGGTTTACAAAAGGCCCCTTGCCCTCCAAGAGATTTCGGTGTCAGTGTGGTGCTGCTGAGTCTGTGTGACTGTTCACACACTCGGGCTCCACTCACACACCCCAAGATTGCATGAGCTTTTGCTGGCAGCCCCTCACAGTCAGGCCCCAGTGAACCCCTGTCCTCTGAAGCTGTGAGTAGGAGCGCCTCAAGGGCATCTAGATGTCAAAGAAGAGGATGCTCACATGTGCCTAAGGGTCATCCATGAAGGCTTCGTGGAGGAGGTGGCCTTTGGGATAGATCTTAGAAAGCTCAGAGAGTTTTAACAAAGGTTGGTCTTTGAAGATTACTAATCTTTTGACTTTATAAATATTTGCATGTATCTTCTCCCAGTCTGTCTCTTATTTCTTGACCTTGTTTATAATGTCTTCTTAAAACAAGTTTTAAATTTTGCTGCAGTGAAATCTATATATCATTTCCTTTATGGGTTATTCTGTTGTTACCTTGTTTAAGAAATCCTTCTCTACTTCAGGATAATAGAGTTCCCACTGTTTTCTTCCAACATTTAGAGTTAGAACTTTCAAGTTTATGCCTTTGTTCCATATTGGGTTTATTTGGAGGCCTGGTATGTGGTAGGAATCTAATTTTATTTCTCTCCAGCCAAAAGTCAGATGGTAGTCAGCCTTTCTCTGTTGATTTGTGTCAGCTCTATCATATGCTATCTTGCACATGCTGAGGTGTGTTTGTGGGTTCTTTCTTCTTTGCCATTGATTAATTTGTCTATACTTGTGCCAATACCCATGGAATTTATTAGCATAGTTTTGGGGTATGATTGATAGCTAGTAGAAGAGTCCTGTTTCTTTGTTCTTCCGGTTTTGTTTATTTTTAAAGTTATCTGACTATGTATGCCAGTTATCTGACTATTTATGCCATTACCCTGTGTTAGTTCACTCTCAAGTTACTATAAAGGAATCCCTGAGACTGTTTAATGGATAAAGAAAAGTCATTTATTTTGGCTCATGGTTCTGAAGGCTGTACAAGCATGGCACCAACATCTGCTGGGCTTCTGGTGAGGGCCTCAGGAAGCTTCCACTCAGGGCAGAAGGCAAAGGGGGAGCCAGTGCATCACATGGCAAGAGCGGGAGCAAGAGAGGGGGTGGGAGGTGCTAACAAGCAGATCTCTCGAGAACTCAGAGTGAGAACTCACTCATTATCATGAGGACAGCACCAAGCCATTCATGAAGGATCCGCCCCCATGATCCAAACACCTCCCACCGGGCCCCACCTCCAACACTGAGGATTACATTTCACCGTGAGATTTGGAGGGACCAACATCCAAACCACATCAACCCTTTATTGTAAGTTTTAGAACTAATAGGCCAAGTAACCACAAATGAGCTTGGGATTTTTATTGGACTTGCATCGAACTGAGTAAGTTTCAGAGAAGTGACGTCTGTACAGTATTAAGTCTCCTCATCCACGAGCAAACTATTTTTCTCCATTGACTCAGACTCTTTTTATGTCCCTCAGTGAAAGGTTATAAGGCTTGCACCTTCATTTCTTTTTATTTGTTAGAACATTCAATATTTAAGTTCCAGACCACAGAACACCTCTACAGTAATAAAAACTGTAGTAATGAAAAACACGTTTTAAAGCAGTTTTGGGTGCTATCAGGGTTGGGAGGGGAAGAGTGCTGGCTTTTATTTATTTTCTCTTGGGTAACTCTTGTATCAACAGTATTTCATACAAATATGACATTTGCTGTTGTCAAGCGAAGTCCTTGAGGCATACCACAGGAGACTTCCCCTTGGTTCACATGTGTTCCATCAGCATTTGGTTCAGCAGTTGTTCACCAAACAGTAAATCCACTAATTGCATCATACATATGCTTTTTTTTTTTTTTTTTTTTTTGAGACAGAGTTTTGCTCTGTCACCCAGGCCTGAAGTGCAGTGGCGCGATCTCAGCTCACTGCAACCTCCACCTCCCAGAGTCAAGCGATTCTCCTGCCTCAGCCTCCTGAGTAGCTGGGATTAGAGACGTGAGCTGCCACACCCAGCTGATTTTTGTATTTTTAGCAGAGACAGGGTTTCACCATGTTGGCCACACTGATCTTGAACGCCTGACCTCTAGTGATCCACCCACCTCAGCCTCCCAAAGTGCTGGGATTACAGGTGTGAGCCACCACACCTGGCCACATATGAATTTTTACCCACAGAAAGATTGTGGATAATTTTGCCAAATGTGTTTCTTAAATTTAGAATTACTTTATCTGTATAAGATTCCTTTCCTAATGAATCATTCTTGTTTCTGAAGATCCCTTGCTGTATGCTACCAGTAGTCTGTGTCCAGGTCTTCAGTCTAACATTATGGAAATCATCTCCCCCAACACACTTATTTGCCTGTATCTAGTCTTCTCACATTTCTTCCATGCCACGTGATTTCTCATAATTTGCTAAAGTGACAGTGGGTTCAACCTCTGATTTTCCAATATAGTGTTTGATCACATCAGCATTTATGTTAAAATCTCAATCCATTACTGCTCACGAAAAAATACTTGTTTTTAGTATTGCTACTTTTTCTGTAGCAATACTGTGAACCCGTATTCAGACCCACTTGAAAACTGGCACTCACAATTTCGTTGGGAGGCTCCAGTCCTGACATATATGATTATTTAAAAATTATAGTAAACAGGCCAGGCGTGATGGCTTATGCCTGTAATCCCAGTACTTTGGGAGGCCAAGGTGGGCAGGTTGCTTGAGTCCAGGAGTTCAAGACCAGCCTGGGCAACATGGTGAAACCCAATCTCTACAAACAAATGCAAAAAAAAAAAAGACAACAAAATTAGCTTGGAGTCATGGTGCATCCCTGTAGTCCCAGATACTCAGGAGGCTGAGATGGGAGGATCACTTGAGCCTGGGAGGTTGAGGCTGCAGTGAGCTGAGATTATGCCACTGCACTCCAGCCTGGGCGACAGAGTGATACTGTCTATAAAAAAAAAAAAAGAAAGAAAGAAAAATTATAGTAAACTACTTTTTTTTTTTTTTT
>NW_012103554.1:1373450-1381484 GCF_000951045.1 Mandrillus leucophaeus
GTGTTAGCCAGGATGGTCTCGATCTCCTGACCTCGTGATCCGCCCGTCTCGGCCTCCCAAAGTGCTGGGATTACAGGCTTGAGCCACCGCGCCCGGCCGTAAACTACATTTTTTTAAATGCGACAATGGATAAAAATGGTTACAACTAGATAAGCTGCCTCTAAATTGCCTGAACACCTAAGGTTTATTTGCTAGTTGACATCTGATCTATTTCTGACACTGAAAATTTCATTGCTTTAGGATGCTAAAAGGGAAAAAGAGCGTTTGCTAGGAATCCTGTAGTTGCTGAGGGGTTACCCTGATAGGGAATTTTAAGCAATTACAGAAAATCTCACTAAACTTTAAAAAAAATCTTTAACCAGATTAAACTTATACGATTTTGTTATAATTTGTGTTTCTCCAGCTTCCAGTTGTGGACAAGATAAGAACCATTGCCCAGGCTGTCTATGGAGCCAAAGATATTGAACTCTCTCCTGAGGCACAAGCCAAAATAGATCGTTACACTAAACAGGTAAAAGTTGTACTTTTAGGGGAAAAGAAAAAATCCACCGTAGGCTCTCAGAATACTCAACTTGACTTGAGTATTTGTACTTGTCTCACTAGCTACCCTTTGCTTAATCTATTTTATGGTTAACAAAGATGAAAGTACTATCCTCGGGATATTACTTTCAGATATATTAGACTATATTTAGAACTTTATGGTGAGAAATACATCCTCTGATCCACGCATCATTTACTTCTGTGACTATAAATGTGTCTGATATGGGTGGTATCCCTGTTTGTAGGTGATGTGTGATCTTTCATCCCTCCCACTCAGCCCAGAACGTTGAAACTATCCTTTGGAGTATAGCTGCGGAGTCAGATTTAGATGAATTGCAATGCTTCCTCTTCCTTGCAGGCCTCTTACAACCTTAAAAATGCTAGCATGGTGCTGGGGTAGGCAGATAGGAGTGCACCCTATAAAGATGGGAATATTTGGTGTTCTTCTTACATAAGCGGTTCACTGGCTTTTTACTGAGCTTGTCCACTGAGGTTGAAGGCTCCATCACCTTCTGCCTCTAGCCACTGACAAAGGCAAGTAGGCAAGCAGCTGGGAAGGTGGCTGTGATCTGACAGCATGCGTCACCATCTAGTCCAGTGACAGTCATGATCAATCAACTCCATTCCAGGAAGCTCAGCCACCTTCACCAAAAGGACCATATGCCTCGAGTGTCCCTCCTACTTTGGCATAACCAGATAGATAGAAGTCAGAACACTTTAAGAGCCTGCTGGCTAAAGAGCTTCGTGATAGGTAGTGTGTTGACCTTTTCTTTAAAACAAATCTCCAACTCCTTATTCTTTTTTGTAAACCCATTTGAAATTTTGTTAAATGCTACCATTGCCAGCCAGGGTATTTATTCTCCTAGGTTTGGTAAAATAGTCAGCAACTCAGAAAGTTCTCACTTCTGAGAATTTTCCCTGTATATTCTTGGCTTATCCTTTACAAAAAGGATTTCCAAGCACTGCTCTGTGCACAGGCATTGTGGTGAAATTTTCATTCATGTGCAATAAGCCAAGTAAAGTAAGGCCATTCTCATGAGGTTGGTTTGGTTTTTTTCTTCCCATGAGTTTTTAATACTGATATTTAAGGCTATCATTTATTCTCATATTAAGTCTTTTCTCCTTTCAGTGTTACAATGTCATTTCTTTTATGAAGTAATCTGGTGACAGTTTATGGCGTATTGGTTGGTTTTTGTTTGTGTCTTTTTAATATGCCTACTGACAAAATTTTTACATTAGCAAACCTCTATTAGTTCATAGAAATTACTTCAATATTTAATCATGTCTGAAATTCAAAATTCTGGCACCATTTCTGAAAGGCAGTTGTGATTGTCGCCCAGCAAAATTCTTATCAGTATAGAAGAGTGGAGATTTCAAAAAGAAAATGGCCCCAAGCCCACGTCCTCCCTGAGTTGATAAGACTCTAAGATCTTCCAAATAGTTTTAGGCTAAGTCTTATGAAAATTTCACTAAAGATTTCTTTCCCTTTATCTCTGTCTATCAAGGAAACATTGCTTAAAAGTTGTGTCAACCGGGCACAGTGCTCACACCTGTAATCCCAGCACTTTGGGAGGCCAGTGCAGGAGGGTCAGTTGAAGCCAGGAGTTTGAGACCACTCTGGGCAACATAGCAAAATCTCCATCTCTATTTTTATTTTTTTTAAAAGTTAGTGTCAAGTATGTGGTTGCAATGAATTAGCAAAGCCTCTAAAGGAACACTATGTGCCATTTAATCAGAACCAGGCTTCGAGGACACTGTCCTTTTTGTGAGACACCACATGTGACTTCCTGCTCTTTCACCTTTGGGACTCTGGGTCAGACATAGACTTTGGTCCTTAAAAACAAGAAGCTTAAATAGTGACCTCATCTTAGTTCTTATAATGTAATCGCAGATCAAATAGCCATGATTCATAAACCAACACAAAGGGGCCCTTTGCTTCCTGGCCGACTCCAAAATGAGTGAACAACATGACTAACAGCCTCGTTGAGGAGCCTTTCTCCAGACTACCTTGCTGGGTCCCGGATATTAATAGTCCTGGAAAGTGGTTTCTACAGCCGCTGCTTTGCCTGAAAATAGCTGTGCTTTCCCCAAACATGCACATAACACTGCCTTCTCTTAAAGAGAACCTCTGAAATAAACAACAGTCACCCTTGTCCTGCTAAACAGTGATCCCATGGGGATGAGTTTTTATCCTCACCTTCTTGCTTCTTCAATGAACAAGTAGTAACCGGCAGCTCCTGCATGTGCCTCAATCTGAGCCGGCATACCATTGCTGGCCGAGACTGTATAAAGTGCAAACAGAAAAACACAGGAAACTAACATCTGTATCAGTGAACACATTTTCTTTCCTTTCTTACAGGGTTTTGGAAATTTGCCCATCTGCATGGCAAAGACCCACCTTTCTCTGTCTCACGAACCTGACAAAAAAGGTGTGCCGAGGGACTTCATCTTACCTATCAGTGATGTCCGGGCCAGCATAGGCGCTGGGTTCATTTACCCTTTGGTCGGAACGGTGAGTGAGTCACATTTTCCAAAAACCCGCCCCATTCTGCACTGCCGTGGTGCCTCAAATCATTATGCTCCACCCACTCTTTAAAAATCATGGATGAGGGAGAATTAGGGAGTAATTAGTAGTACAGTATTCGCTATTTTTCCAAACACTCTGTCTCACCTACCTTTGCCATTGTGGTTTGGGTTTTTCTTTTTTTAGATCATGTGCTCAGGATCTTTAGAGTCATAATACTAATTTCCTTCCTAAGGCAAGTATGAACATAACTTGGGAGAATTCAGCCTGTTATTTAAACGGTAGAATGGCTTAGGACAGTGGTTGTCAACCTTTATCACACATAGCACCCAAAATGATGTACCACAGTGGCGTTTACTGTTCACACCAGACAGGATCTGCCCAGTCACCCCAAGGGCTGAGGAAAGCAGTCCTCTCGCTCTCCCACTTCCCCAGCACATCAGGTGGGAAGCTCTGGCTTAGGAAATCAGTGAATCACATGAGTTCTCATTTTTGATGTTGTTGTGATGGGATTTTGTTGCTACTGGATGATTATGCTGTTATTTTGTGTTATCTATGGGGGTAAAGGAGATGAGCAGAGAAGTAAAAGCTTATCGAAGTGCTTAAAATCCATGAAGATGGGCTTCATTTGGTACAGCTACACAGTGATAACCTTCCGTTTCTACCATCTGTGGCCTAAATTCGACTTCTTGTCTTTGGGAGTGTTCCTGAATTTGATTTAGAACAAAAAAGAATTCTTACAACCTGGCAGATCCCATGGCAAGCAAAGAAAAAAATATTCTAACCCATCATTATCATCATCATTATTGCAAAGTGATCTGAGCTTAAACAGCGTACATTATAATAATTTTTTATAATAAACCATGTGGCTTTATTGTGCAAACAAGCAATAGGTCGACAAAAAGTGCAGATTCTTACCTTGATATTTACATACTTCATCTAATACTGGACA
Source organism: Mandrillus leucophaeus (assembly GCF_000951045.1). Classification (NCBI taxonomy): domain Eukaryota; kingdom Metazoa; phylum Chordata; class Mammalia; order Primates; family Cercopithecidae; genus Mandrillus; species Mandrillus leucophaeus. The sequence continues at coordinate 1,377,467 of NW_012103554.1, forward strand.
CAATGTTTTTTCAATCAGCATTTTTTGAATTCTTCCTGCATGTGAGGCACAGAGATTTTAAGATGAGCAGGTGTGAGATGCATAGGTTTAAACAGCACAGAGGTGCCTGGAGAGCACTGCGTTGGCATTCTGAATGCCCTCAGAGCGCATGGGGTAACAGCTCATTATGCCTGGGGCAGAATTTACCCGGGATGTGGAAGGAGAAGGGATTCTTCAAAAAGGGCTCAATCTCTGAACTGGCAAAACAGTGAGTTTTGACTCAAAGGCACCAGAGTACTAATACGTGACATCCTCTCTTGGGGTGGTCCAGTGTGGCTGGAGTTGGATGAGGTGGGAAGGCTGCGGATGGGAATGGGAATGGAAATAGGATTGGGATAGCAGGACAGAGCCACATGGCCAAAGATCTTGAAGACCATCTCATGGAACTTGAATCTGATCTCGTACACACTGGGGAGCCACAGTAGGATGGGGTTTTTTTGGTTTATTTCTTGTTTTTTTGTTTTTTTGTTTTTAAATGAGGAGGAGAAGAATGTGGTCTGATGTGTATTTTAGAAAAATAGCTCTGGCAGCAATGTGGAGAACGTTTAGTGAAAAGAGAACCAGGCCCAGAGAGGTGGGTTAATTCAGCTGGGGCCAGAGGCAATCAAGGTCCGTACTTCGGCCACAGAAGTAGATACGGAGAGTGGGGGTGAATTGCAGACGTACTCTAAAAGTATCCTCCTACCGTGGGGACCGGAGGAAGGGACTGTTCTAGCTTGGTGACTCTGGCTGGTGATGCCATCGGTCATGGAAAGGACACAGGAGGAGGCAGATTTGCAGGGCCAGAAATGAGCCTGGCTTGGGTAGAGAGAGCTTGGAGGGTTAACGGGATCTAAGGAACAGTCTGTGCCTCCACTGGAAATACAGACACAGCGCTCCAAAGAAAGGGGCAGGAACGTCACCCTGGTGGGTTTAAGGATATCGGTGAAGGCAGTCGTTAAACAGGAGAGACACAGGGATAGCTAGAAATCAGTGAGAAAAGAGCAAAGGAAGACATCCCCGAAACACCCATGTTAACGCAGTCGACTCCTAGCAGCGGTGCCTTCCAGGAGGTGGGAAGGAAGGAGCAGCAACATGGCAGAGAACGTCCAGAAAAATCCCACAGACACCGCTCGCAGCAGTGTTGACACAGGCAGAAGGGTCCAGATGAAATGGGTTCTGAATGACATTTTCAGGTCTACAGTTCAGATCAGTGGTTGCCAGGAGTTGGGGGAGGGGAAGTGTTTGACTGCGGAGGGGCAGGAGGGAACTTTTTGGGATAATGGAAATACCCTATGTTTTGATGTGGTAGTGAGTCCATGGCTATATACATTCTTCCAGACTCACAGACCTATACACGTGTGATGCCCAGGCTGGACTCAAACTCCTGGGCTCAAGCAATCTTCCCACCTCAGCTTCCCAAGTAGCTGTGACGACAGGCTCATGCCACTGTGCCGGGCCTGTGTATAATTTAATTATACCTCAGTTAACAAAAATCAGCACTGAAGAGCTTGCTTTATATTCCTTAGAATGGCCTCAGTTGGCCGGGCGCGGTGGCGCATGCCTATAATCCCAGGACTTTGGGAGGCTGAGGCAGGCGAATCACGAGGTCAGGAGTTCGAGACCTGCTTGGCCAAAATGGTGAAACCCCATCTCTACTACAAATACAAAAATTAGCTGGGTGTGGTGGCTGGCGCCTATAATCCCAGCTACTTGGGAGGCTGAGGCAGGAAAATCACTTGAACCCAGGAGGCAGAGGTTGTAGTAAGCCGAGATCACGCCACTGAATTTCAGCCTGGGCAACAGAGCAACACTCCCATCTCTCAATAAATACATATATACATACATACATACATACATACATACATACATACATACATATATAGAATGGCCTCAGTGATGGCCACTTTACTCCTGAGCTTTAGTTGGTGAAGGCCTTGGCTTAGGGATAAGAGGGGGGCTGGACAGTGCAGGCCCAGAGAGACCGTACCATCAGGGGAGGTGAGGGGTGACGGAGGTGCCCAAACAGAACATGAAATGGTAGAGTAGCTGAGAAGGTTAGCTGCGATCACGATCTGCCCTGTCCTACCCTCTGCAGACTCTAAACCCCGCAGTAGTTCATCTAACAAATTCACTCAGCCAGTGCTGCATAAGGCACTCAGCTTGGGGCTACAGGGAGCCCCAACCTAAAGAAGCTTTCTCTGCTTCAGGCAATTTACAGCTGGTAGACGCAGATAGAAGTGAATTAGCAAAGAAAATAGTTTGATATAAAAATTGTGCATTTAACTGAAACCTGAATTCACTTCTGAGCATTTAATAGCCATTAAATAAAAACCAGGGCCTGCATAGTGGCTCACATTTATAATCTGAGCACTTTTGGAAGCCAAGGTAGAAGGATTGCCTCAGGCCAGGAGTTCGAGACCAGCCTGGGCAACATAGGCAGACTTCGTCTCTACTTAAACAAAAATTAGCCAGGAGTCATGGCAGGCATCTGGAGCGCCAGCTACTCAGGAGGCTGAAGTGGGAGGATTACTTGAGCCCAGGAGTTTGAGGCAATAGTGAGCTATGATGATACCATTGCACTCCTGCCTGGGAGATAGAGTGAGACTTCCGTCTCTTAAAAAATGAAATAAAATAATAAAAACCACAATATAATTTAAAATCTTTGGAGTCACTAAACAAACATACAATATGAATCTCCTCCCACTTCAGCTAACACCACCATATCCAACATCAGGTAACGACCGAAGTCGTTCTGGAAAATCAGAATCTATTGCCATGGCTCATGCCCGGACACCAGGCTGTCCGCTCCTGACGTCACTCTTTGACTTATGACTTGTTAGAAAATGAATGTGTGGAATGGCCCTGGAGGAGCTGCTGCAGCTCCCTGGGTTTCCTGAAGTGAGCCCTCTGTGTCATTATCTGGTCTTCTCAGCCCTCAGCCAAGTTCCTCCTGTGGCCACACGCGGGGTCGCAGTGAGCGTCAGTGCATAGTGATGAAATCTGGAACAATCGGGTGTGGGGCATGAGGAAGGGAGTGGTGCCTGACTACAGAAGTTCCTGGAGGTCAGGAAACTGTCACTGGAGGCGGTGGCCCTAGAGGGCTGCTTTCTATGACAGAGCAGGAAGCTGCATGTGTACTGGGACACACGCACCAGAGGGGCCAGGATCTCCTAATAAGGGCTGGTATTTACTTTTACTTGACCCCATTCTGGGCCTTGCCACAGTCTGCTGAAATGCCTTGAACATTTATCACCCGTGTGGGAGACAGGATAGTAATTTCCTGCTGAGATGACTGAGGAGATGGAGAATGGGGACACCAGGGGGACTGGCTCCTGCAGGTGGGAAAATTCTAGCAAAATGAATCACTCATCTGCTTAGTCACCCAGTGTGGGCTTACTAGAGTGCTACTGAAATACATATTCATCTATCCACTCCAGAAAAATAGTCCAAATTGAGACCTCAAGATCAGAAAGGCTCCCATTCTCCTTCAGGGTTCATTCATTTACTCAGTGAATTATTAAATGCCTACGGCACACAGGGCCATCAGCCCCGTGGCTATGAGAAAGATTCATCCCTTCCCTCACAGGCCTTATGATAGACTCCAGTAAATAAAACCATACAGGCACAGAATGTGGCGGGCTTTATAACAAAGGCAGAAAGCCCCTCTTGTTATGTCCTTAAGGGAGGCAGAGAAGCTCCCCTCTGGCTCTAGTTGGAGAATCCCAACCCAAGCAAGTCCGTCCTTGAACAATAAACATCTCCAGCATTGCTGGCTTCGGAAGACCCCGTGGTGAGATGCTGGAGCTTTTTTCCCCTCCAGATTTTGCTTTCTAAATATTTACTTTTACTTTCCATGTTCCCTTGTGGGCCAGATTTTTTTTCCTACCATTGAATTGTTTCATCATGTTCTATTTAATTATTGCTTTAATTGACATTGGTGACCACAAATAGTAATAAATACTATTAACTGGTGTAACAGCTTCACTAGTCTATTTCA
>NW_012103554.1:1381534-1384308 GCF_000951045.1 Mandrillus leucophaeus
CATCTGGAGCGCCAGCTACTCAGGAGGCTGAAGTGGGAGGATTACTTGAGCCCAGGAGTTTGAGGCAATAGTGAGCTATGATGATACCATTGCACTCCTGCCTGGGAGATAGAGTGAGACTTCCGTCTCTTAAAAAAATGAAATAAAATAATAAAAACCACAATATAATTTAAAATCTTTGGAGTCACTAAACAAACATACAATATGAATCTCCTCCCACTTCAGCTAACACCACCATATCCAACATCAGGTAACGACCGAAGTCGTTCTGGAAAATCAGAATCTATTGCCATGGCTCATGCCCGGACACCAGGCTGTCCGCTCCTGACGTCACTCTTTGACTTATGACTTGTTAGAAAATGAATGTGTGGAATGGCCCTGGAGGAGCTGCTGCAGCTCCCTGGGTTTCCTGAAGTGAGCCCTCTGTGTCATTATCTGGTCTTCTCAGCCCTCAGCCAAGTTCCTCCTGTGGCCACACGCGGGGTCGCAGTGAGCGTCAGTGCATAGTGATGAAATCTGGAACAATCGGGTGTGGGGCATGAGGAAGGGAGTGGTGCCTGACTACAGAAGTTCCTGGAGGTCAGGAAACTGTCACTGGAGGCGGTGGCCCTAGAGGGCTGCTTTCTATGACAGAGCAGGAAGCTGCATGTGTACTGGGACACACGCACCAGAGGGGCCAGGATCTCCTAATAAGGGCTGGTATTTACTTTTACTTGACCCCATTCTGGGCCTTGCCACAGTCTGCTGAAATGCCTTGAACATTTATCACCCGTGTGGGAGACAGGATAGTAATTTCCTGCTGAGATGACTGAGGAGATGGAGAATGGGGACACCAGGGGGACTGGCTCCTGCAGGTGGGAAAATTCTAGCAAAATGAATCACTCATCTGCTTAGTCACCCAGTGTGGGCTTACTAGAGTGCTACTGAAATACATATTCATCTATCCACTCCAGAAAAATAGTCCAAATTGAGACCTCAAGATCAGAAAGGCTCCCATTCTCCTTCAGGGTTCATTCATTTACTCAGTGAATTATTAAATGCCTACGGCACACAGGGCCATCAGCCCCGTGGCTATGAGAAAGATTCATCCCTTCCCTCACAGGCCTTATGATAGACTCCAGTAAATAAAACCATACAGGCACAGAATGTGGCGGGCTTTATAACAAAGGCAGAAAGCCCCTCTTGTTATGTCCTTAAGGGAGGCAGAGAAGCTCCCCTCTGGCTCTAGTTGGAGAATCCCAACCCAAGCAAGTCCGTCCTTGAACAATAAACATCTCCAGCATTGCTGGCTTCGGAAGACCCCGTGGTGAGATGCTGGAGCTTTTTTCCCCTCCAGATTTTGCTTTCTAAATATTTACTTTTACTTTCCATGTTCCCTTGTGGGCCAGATTTTTTTTCCTACCGTTGAATTGTTTCATCATGTTCTATTTAATTATTGCTTTAATTGACATTGGTGACCACAAATAGTAATAAATACTATTAACTGGTGTAACAGCTTCACTAGTCTATTTCACTTCCCCATGCTGTTGTAACTGAAGCACCTAGCACAAGCATTCCCAGCTCGTGGACATCTAAGACCTTTGCGCTCATTCTTACGTGCATTGCCAGCATTTTCCATATTCCTTTATGGTAGCCAATTTTTCCTTCCTAAAATAACTTTCTTCATTCCTAGTAAGCTTCGTATGTATTTTATGTATTCTTCCCTCTTTTTTATGACATTATATGTATTATTGGAAGCTAGGAAATAATACAAGATTCTTGACCGACATAGTACCACTTAGTACATCTTTTTGTAAGAAATAGTTTTTCTAATACAAATCTTCGATATGGGAAGAAACAAGCAAGTTGTTTTTTGAGGTTTTCCAACCCTATATTCTGCTACAAATTACCCTGTTGTGGTATGCTTCCAAAATTCTTCCAAGGCTTATGGTTTATAGTGTTCAATAAACCTAATAGTTTATAAAACTTCTCAAAAAATAATCGCATGCCAAAAATAATTTAGTAGTAGGTGGTCTTTGTCTTGTGGTCACGTTGTTTTGATATTGTCTTTAAGTTTGTATAATTTACAAGGGCTGTTTAATCAGTTGGCATAAATTTCATGACAAAAATACTAATATGTAAGCAAAGTATATGAAATGATATTATTGAGAAGTAAATTACATTCCATATAGAAAACGACTAGAAAGACACCACCAAAACCTTAAATTAGACAGTGATATTATGAGTAGCTTTTTTTCTTCTCTTTTTCCGTATAGATCAAATTACTACATTGGGCGTCTATCACTTTTATAACATGAAAATGCAGTAAATAGGGCGATGATAAACTGCAAGTGCTTGGGGAGAATGTATAACTCAGGCCGTGGCAAGAGAGTGAGAACACACACGCAGCCTGTGGGAGTGGGCTCCGTGCCATCACCTGGCCGGTCCTGGCTGTCTTGCTGTGTTTTTGCACCTCAAAAGTTGGGACAGTGAAGAAAGGCCATAAGAGCTAGAACATTTCTATAAGAAGTGTATTCAGTATGGTTTGTCTAGCTCTGACTAATGTGTGCAAACCCCAAGATTTCACTAAGCAAATGCAAGATCGTTTTTCCCTTTAATTTGTTCCTGGGCCCTTCTTGCTTACTGTGTTGGGGGTTGGAGAGGGGGTGAGTGACTTCTTTCTTCTCACGGTGTTTTCTCTTTTTTTTTTTTTTTTTGAGACAGAGTATTGCTGTGTCACCCAGGCTGGAGTGCAGTAGCATGATCTCAGCTCACTGCAACCTCCATCTTCTAGG
>NW_012103554.1:1385208-1389633 GCF_000951045.1 Mandrillus leucophaeus
TGGCGCGATCTCAGCTCACTGCAAACTCCATCTCCCGGGTTCAAGCGATTCTCCTGCCTCAGCCTCCCAAGCAGCTGGGATTACAGGCGGCCGCCACTACACCCAGCTAATTGTTGTGTTTTTAGTAGAGACGGGGTTTCACCATGTTGTTCAGGCTGGTCTCAAACTCCCGACCTCATGGTTCACCCGCCTCGGCCTCCCAAAGTGCTGGGATTATAGGCGTGAGCCACCGCGCCCGGCCAAGTACATGCTTTTTTTCCTCCTGTGGGGATTGGCCCGAGCTGTACCTGTCTCATGGTGGAAGCCTGCCCAGGGACCAGGCCCTAGAAGACCAGCAGTTTATTTAACTGGATTGGCCTTTGTCCCCACTCCCTGTGACCCGGTCCTGCCACATCTTTACCCAGGTGCACCACTGACATCATCGCTCGGCTGGACTCGGGAAAGCAGGAAACTGCGGGAGCGTGTTTGGGGCATCAGTGATGTCACCCGCTACGAATGCCGGGTGGGGTTACTGGACTGAGGGCCATGAGAAAAGCAAGCTGTGGCCCCGCCCCGTGGACTCACTGCCATTCTGTTCTTTCTCACGTTTCAGTTCAGCTCGCTTTGTTTTCCGTCCCCCTCCCTCTGCTCTAAAAGTATGTACTGAGTGTTTTGTTTCCTGCTGGATCTGATTCAGGTCGGTGATGAAGTTCTTTGCAAGCCCAGTGGGGAGGTGTTTCCTCCCCTTTGTACCGACCCTACTTAGGGTTATACACTTGCTTCACTCGGTTAGGCATGGAGGAGAATTCATTCAGACCTCATAGGTTTAAATCAAATGCATGACCCTTCACATTTTCCAGAGATTTACGGCCAGTTACAGTGAGACAATTAAACATTCACCTCCGAAGCTGCCCTTGGAGATGTGTAAGCAGTAATGTAGTCTTGCGCTCCCCATGATGTGAGAGCGTGCGGAACGCCACTCCCCCCAGCAGGTCCGCCAGGACCTCCGCAGGCAGCATCTTGCCTACAAAATCACCCATCCCTTTTTCCCCCCTCATTCTCCACTTTCTCTGCTTTTCTACTCCCACACCCACAAATAAACAAAGAAACTTTGAGCTTATTTTACAAACGTCTTTGAAATGGCCCTCCTCTCTCGGATGCTCCTGGGCCCTGGTTTGGCCCCATCTGTGCAATCTCTCTTATGAGTGTGAAATAAGCCAGGTTTGGCTGGTGCTCTGCCCATGAGCTTGCCCTCCCCATGAGCCTGCCCTCCCCGTCTGGCCTCACTTTATTTGTGTCCCTGTGTCCTTTGTCTCCCATCCTGGGATCCTGGTGGTTTCCTCCTCCCCGCCCAGCTTAGGTCCTTTTCCCCAGGGTTCTTCCCTATCTCTACATCAAAATTTCCTGCTCTCTCCCAAATATGCATTTCCCTGGCCCGGGCATCCACTGCTTCCTCTCATCCCTGCAGCAGGCTGCCCAGTGGTGGTGTGGCCATGCCTTCCTCCACAACCCAGGGAAAGCTACATGTGTGTCTGTCCCATAGGGAAGGAGTCATCCCTGTTTTCTCAGTGTGGCGTGTTCAGGGGGAAGGAAAGTGACCGGCGTCGTTCTCAATTTCCAGAAACTGTTTATCATATTGACAAGAAGAAGAAAGCTTTGTGACTCATGAGAATGATGTTTTCCTCTCTGGTACATAAGGTTATCTAGGTCCAATCCATTTGTGTAGGGGATCTTCTCCCCTCTAGTGTGATGTACACTTATTTTTAGCACAAGTATAAAACTACTTTAAATGAAATCAGCCTCAGCCAGGGAAATATGCTGAGTAATAATGTTGCCAGGTACTATACCACTGAGTCGAGTTTGTAATTCACTGCTATTAATCCCCGTGTATTAGTTCTGACTTTTTACTCTTTGCATACATAGAAAAATGGTGTTTCTCTTCAGAGTCAAGGAGGGGAAAAAAGAAAAGATCCAAGATGCTTATAACACTTTTGTGTCCACCCCTAAAATCAGCATATTGATCTATTATGTTTTCTAGGTATTGATGAAATATTGACTCATATACTTTCATACCACTGGTAAGATAGATAGATAGATAGATAGATAGATAGATAGATAGATAGATAGATAGATAGATAGACTCATTTTTCTTCTTCCACTTTCATCTACAGCCTACTTGTTTTCTTCCCCCCATTTTTCATTTGAATTCATAGCATAAATTGACAACAAAGATACATCTCAATTTAGAGCTTCCAAAAGATACCCATAAAAGTATGTAGTGCTCATGGAGTTTCTCTTTCTTCTGTGTCTCTTAGTTACAATTTTCTCTTATTACACTTTTCTATCCCAGCCGTGGCTAAGAGGCATATAATCAGAAGCAGCTAAGCAATGTATGCAAGGGAAATAAAATGAATGCAAACCAAGATACCGGGTTTGTAAATTAGATAGCCAGGCCACCCTCAGAGTCAGTTTGAGGGTTTAGTGGGAAGCCTGAATAAAAAGAGAAGTTAAACTTTTAAGAAAAGGATCAAGCTTTAAAACTGGAATTGGCTTTTCAAATTTAATGAGTAGAAAGAAACCCCAAAACTGGAATTGTAATTGTGGAGAAATATAACTGATAATATCTGGAATTCATGGCAGTTTACAGGCTTAACTATGTATGTATGTGTTCTTTAAATTATCTACCCGCAGATATCAGATTACAGTAAGTCCTCACTTAATGTCATTGATAGGTTCTTGGAAACTACCACTGTAAGCGAAAGGACATAATGCATATGAAACCAGTTCTCACATAGTCTAATTGATAGGAGAAAGAGTTGAGTTATGAAGCCATACAGTACCTCATTTGGCTTAAAGTCACTGTTTCCAAGAACCTATCCACAATGTTAAGTCAGGACTTACTGTAAATGAAAATATTTGCAGTAAATTGCTTTTGAGAGAATTGGTTATCACATACTCTTCTCTGGGTATCATTGAAAATTCAGAATGTTTAATTACATCAGGCTATACTCACTGGTATAAAATCAGGGAGCAAGTATAAAGTAGGTGAAGGGAATTAATTTGTTGGATTAAATGATCCAATGTAGGAATTTTATTAAACCCCTAGAAGTCCCAGAAAGAAAATGTGTAACTGCACGACCAACCCCTGTAAGAATTTGCTGGGGTTTCTGCATTAAGTACGCTTCCCAGGCCATTTGTAATGAAGGTACCGTGATCTGTTAAGGAAGAGACCTACAGCTGGGAACATAAAAAGCCAATTCCATCCTGGAAGTCAGTCTCCTGTTTGACTCATCCCAACCCCAAGAATATGTTGTAGAGTGTAGGACCCACGAAAGTTACCTACTGTGCTTCCCTGTAGCTTCCATCATCCAGTTCCCAGATGTATCTGTGTTTCTTCTCTGAGTGCATAGTTACTTGGGATCCCATCGTGTATTAGTCGGTTCTCACACTGCTGTAAAGAACTACCTGAGACTGGATAGTTTATAAAGAAAAGAGGTTTAATTGACTCAGTTTTACAGGCTGTACAGGAGGCGTGGCTTGGGGGGCCTCAGGAAACTTACAGTCATGTTGGAAGGCAAAGGGGAAGCAGGCACATCTTTACATGGTGGCAGGAAAGAGAGAGAGTGAAGGGGCAGTGCCACACACTTTTAAACAACCAGATCTCATGAGAACTCACTATCACAAGAACAGCAAGGGGGAAATCCACCCCCTTGATCCAGTCATCTCCCACCAGGCCCCTCCTCCAACCCTGAAGATCTTAATTCATCATGAGATTTGGGTGGGGACACAGCGCCAAACCATATCACGTGCCTTTCCCAGGACTGGTGTTGGAGGAATGGTGCCTTTGTCACATCTACCAGAATATACTCGCCCACCTCCAGACACTCCATTTCTCTTTCAAGCACACCTCTGCACTTGTGCCACCAGCTAAGGTTTACTGCAGTTACTTCCTTTGTGTGTCCTCTTACCTTACCTAGTTGCTTCACCCACCATCTACTGTGAATTAAGTTACCATCTCTCCCACTTTCCACCTCCAGAATAGAGACTGTGTCTTCGTTCTCTTGGCCTTCTCACAATGGGAAGTCCAATGTAGAACATACCCTAGGAGCCAACTAAATGTGCTAGTGGCCTGCCAACTCTGCAGAGGGCTAGGGAATCTTCAGGGAGTCTGCTGCCAGTGGAAACTCACCAGTACTAGAATCACAGGCTCCAAAGAAGTCTAGAAAAGTACATCTTTTAAGGGGCTAATAAGAGGCTCAAGAGCCCGCAAATCATATCTGCTCTTGGCGTAGTCCTTTTGGGATCAGTGTGCTAGTCTTTCTTGTCAAACCAGTTACTGACCAGCAAGACTAAAAAACCAGGCCCAAACACATTCTATTCATGTGCTTAGATACAGACCTACAGATCAAATATCCCACTGTAAAACAAAAAATCAAACTCTTTTTC
>NW_012103554.1:1390873-1414712 GCF_000951045.1 Mandrillus leucophaeus
TGGGCAGGCTGGTCTCAAACTCCTGACCTCAGGTGATCTGCCCACCTCGGCCTCCCAAAGTGCTGGGATTACAGGCGTGAGCCACTGTGCCTGGCCTGCAGTATCCTTTATAACAAACTGGAAATGTTAAGCATGTGTTTCCTTTAGTTCTGTTAGCTGCTCCAGCAAATTGAACTCAAAGAGGGGAGTCCTAGGAACCCCAATTTGAAACCACTTGGTCAGAAGTTCCAGAGGCCCAGACTTGCGACTGGTATGGTGGGGGGCGCTGAGCCCTGTGGGATCTGACACTATCTCTGGGTAGACAGGGTTAGAACTAAACTGGAAACCACCTCACCTGGTGTCCACTGCTTGTGTGTGGGGAAACGCCCTACACATTTGGTCACAGAATTCTTCTGTGTGGATGACTGTTGTGGTGTGACAGAAGAGGAAAACACGGTTTGAGGAGAGCTTTTCCCAACACCCTTATGTTTACCAGTTTATTATAAAAGACACAAACGAACATCGGATGAAGAGATGCATGGGGCGAGGTCTGTGGAGTTGGGATTCACCTCCCTGCTGGCACAAGAATGCCTTCACCAATCCAGAAACTCATCAAGTCTTGTTTAAGCTTTTGTAGAGCTTAATCTCCACTCCCTGCCCTCCACCTTTCCTGGAGGTTGATGGGTGGGGCTGAAAGTTCCAGCCCTCCAATCTTCTACTCACTTAGTCTTCCCATCCTGAGGCTGGCTGGAGGCCCACCCCGTCACTCCGTTACCTTAAGCTCAGGTGTTATTGAAGCAGCTCCTTATGAATAGAGCAAAAGACACCCCTACCAGAAAGTTCAAGAGTTTTAGGAAACCTGTGACTGGAACCAAGGACAAAGATGAAATATATTTCATATGATAGCACACCCACCAGATTGGATCATGGGGCTGTACGGCCTTTAGTGTGGAAGCTGCTTGACCATATTTTCCACCCATGCACTGCCATTCTTATTTCAGGCTGCATCATCATCATTATCATCACCATCACCAGTTCTTAGCAAAGGTCACATACCTTCCAAATGCTTTGTATGGATTAGTTCATTACTCTCCATACTCACCCTGGGAGCATAGTCAGTGATAAGAGGTAGAGTTCTAGCGTTCTGTAGATACTATGGTTTATGGGATCTTTGCCCAGGAATAACTGGACTTTAAACATCTTGGCTTTTCTTTTCGGTAGGTCAGTCAGCATGTACTCATAGGGCCGTGCATGCTGAGCACTGAGACACATCACAGGGGAGTGAAAACCTGCTGCCACACCCCCCAGAGGCAGCAGGATGTTCGGATAAATAAGGCATAAACACCTGGAGAATTAAAGCAAGTACAGTTAGTGCAGCCTTTGCCAAAAGAAAGATATAAGTGCTAAATGCAGTAGATGTTCAGATACAGCAGAGACCACAGTGGGCAGGGTAGGCCAAGAATGCTGGCTAAGTAGTGGGGCTTGGGGTGAAACTGGGGCATTTGAGACACTGCAGGCCCATCACCCTGGCTGCGCCCTCCTGAGGGAGGCAGGGACTGAGGTGGGAGGCCTGGAGAGGCCTGTGCATGAGCCTGGGGGCCCATTGATAAGGAGCTTCCAGTGGGAGCAATAACATTGGAAGTGGAGAGGATGGCATGTGTGCCAGGAGACGCAGTGGAGTGGAAGTCGCCGGAACTGACAAGGGATGGGATGTGAGGAAGGAGTCCAAGTGAGTCCTGGGGACCTCGGAGGATGGACCCAGAGAGAGCAACGACTTCAAACCAGCACGGCAGTGAAGTGACTGACCTGCAAGTGCCCTGCACCGAGGCCGACATTTGACTTCCTCCCAAGTTGGCCATCAGACAGTTAGAAATCATTTTTGGAGTTCAGGAGAGAGGCCAGGGTTGAAAATTGGGGAGTTGTTTACATTGGGAGTGATATACAGTCTCTCCATTTCCATCCAGTTCAAAACATTCTTGCGTGTCTGCTATGCATTGTGCACTGAGGTTACTGAGACTGGAAAGACCCAATCCCTGTCCTGGAAGCTTAGTGTTGGCAGGAGGCAGACAAGCTGATAGATGCAGACAAAGGCTCACAGGTGCCAGGATGCAAAGGGACACAGAAGTGTGGTTGCTTCTCTACCCAGGAGTGCCCTGAGGTGTCTTAAAAAGAGGAGCATTTATGATTCAGGCAGGGTGGCACATTCCAGATGGCAGTGGGCAGAAGCCCGACTCCAGAGCAACTTAGAACCTGCAGCTGGGCATTGAGCTGGATCCTGAAGGCAGTAGGGTGAGCCATAAATTAGGGTTCAGGAACCGAGGGAATAAGGGGATCAGACCATTGCATAGCTCCAGCAGCACCATTACTAGCAGCCTGTGTGAATGATGGTCCCCTCTTACGTGCCTACCATGCAAGGGCTCTGGGCCATTCTTCAGTCTTTAATGCAGAAAAGCAAAACTCCCAGCTCTTTCCCCCAACCCAAACTGTGTGAGCCTGAGCCCAGCCCCAGGATGGATCTTATCCTAGGTAACCAGGAAGGCCTGAAGTGTCAGAAGAGGTAGCTCCAGGCTGAATAAAGGGACAAATGAAGCATTACTGTACTGAGATCGCCCGTCTTGGGGTGCTGAAACAGTAAGTCTATACCCATCTAGTCATTAAGCCTCAACAATTTGGTTTCTAAATGGGCTATTATTTGCTACAGGTCAAAAGTTGTTTGAAACTATATAACACAGATAAATAGAATTGTCCTGCAAATAAAGGAGGTAATCTCTTCTGTTTGAGATGCCATGCAGTATCTGTCCAACTTTTACAAATATTTCTGATCCATGAGAATCCTCCACTTTCAACTTACTTGCTGCTATATCCCAACTATTATAAGGCCATGGAGACCAGCAGCCTGGTTTCCATTATCTTTGCTCTCGTTTTTTTATGGCATGGTTGACACTACGTCCAGTAGCAAAGAGTTAACTTGTCGTCAGAGCTATAAAACACAATGATGAGTGAAAAGTTCTCTTTTGTACTTTAGCATCCAAGAGAAGTGTAATTCCCAACTACAATGCTCAAAGCAAGAGACAGTTTCTACTTTGGGCCTGAAAATACTAACGGGTCAGGTCTCCTAGTTGAGGGCGGTCCGTCTAGCTCCCAGGTCCATGCTGTTCTTGGTGTTCCCTCCCAAGTAAATACATACTGAATTAGTACTTCATTCATTTGTAATACTCTGTGCCATCTAAAAAAGTATAGTTTAAAACGCTGGCCAGGCGCAGTGGCTCATGCCTATAATCTCAGCACTTTGGGAGGCTGAGGCAGGCAGATGACCTGAGGTCGGGAGTTCAAGACCAAACTGGCAAACATGACGAAACCCCCCCTCTACTAAAAATACAAAAATTAGCCAGCCATGATGTTGGGCTCCTGTAATCCCTGCTCCCAGGGAGACTGAAGCAGGAGAATTGCTTGAACCTGGGAGGCGGAGCTTGCAGTGAGCTGAGATTGCAGCACTGTACTCCAGCCTGGGGGACAGAGCAAGACTCTGTCTCAAAAAAAAAAAAAAAAAAGCTTATTCATTGCACAGATAGCTGTACAGTCTTTTATTATTTTATGATAATGGTAACTGACTTTTTGTTAAAGCTGGTTTGGAATCTGGAGGTTATCTTAATTTTGATAACTTTATGATTTTTAACTTTTAATTTTAACTTTATAAGTTTGTCAAAAAAAGAGGAATGTGCTCCTATTTTGAGATGGAAACATTTTGGGAGGGAGAGAGAAGAGAGACACCAAACCACCTAACAGCCAGGTTCCAAGGGGAGATTCATTCAGCATCTTTGAAGCATTGTTTTCACTTGAGGCATGAATTGGAACTTATATCTTTTTTTGGAGTAGGAAGTATTTCAGACAGAAAAAAGAAATGATTGCTACAACAGCATCACGAAAGAGAACAGAAGGTTTCATAAAGAGTAATAAAATTAAGTTTATGAATTAGAGCTTCCGATGGGAAATCTTACTTGGACAGTAAATGGTTAATGGTACAGGGAAACCATGATGGGTGATCTCTGCAGCACTGAAAAAACACACGTCCATAAATCCTTCTCTAGCACTTCTTTGTGATCACAGAGTCAAGCTGAGGACAGTGATGGAGTGCTCCGGTTCATCCGAAGTGCACGAGTCCCCTTTGCAGCAGACTCTGACATTCCCGGCCCTTCTCCGAAGTGTTATCAACATGCAGTCACTGCTCTCTACATCATTACTTTAAAAACAAAAACTCGGCCAGCAGCAGTTCAGTACATCTTCAAAGATCTTGACTTGTTATTTTTTTCCCCTGCATCTTCTCTATGGAGCACATGAACTGACATCTTTCTACCCCCAAATAATCAGTTCTTTTCCCCTAAATAAAATGGGTAATCCAAAAAAGACTCATCAAAAGGAAGTTAAAGATAGCAATGCCTAGGTAGTTTCAGGACCGGAATGATTGTCTCTAAATATGTACATGTGCAGTGATTACATGTTTAAAATGTTTAATGACTTGGAGAAGTAGTGTGTTGAGTGGAGAAAAATGAGATTTAGTAGAGCATAATGTCAACAATGTAAAAATACATAGAAAGTAAGCAGGAATAAAGGAATGTTTAAATAAATTACAATGATAAAAATTAAAACCGTAATTCAGCTAAACCTGGTGACTCATGCCTGTAATCCCAGCACTTTGAGAGGCCGAGGCCGGCAGATCACTTGAGGTCAGGATTTTGAGACCAGCCTGGCCAACATGGTAAAACTTCATTTCTATGAAAAATACAAAAATTAGCTGGGCATGGTGGTGGGTGCCTGTAATCCCACCTACTCGGAAGGCTAAGGCAGAAGAATCGCTTAAACCCAGGAGGTGGAGTTTGCAGTGAGCCTAGATCGTACCACTGCACTCCAACCTAGGTGACAGAGAGAGACTCTGTCTCAAGAAAAAAACAAACAAACAAACAAACAAAATAACTAGAACATTTATTGAGCACTTACTAGGTGCCGGCTAGTGCTCTGAGTGCTTTGTGTGTATTAACTCATTAATGTCCCCAGCACCTCTTCAGGTAGGTTAAAATCTCTATCTCAGTTTTACATGCAAGGAAACCAGAGCACAAAGAGCTTCAGGAACTTTCCCTCCTCATAAAGATAGAAAGTAGCAAACCCAGGATTCAATCCCAGAAATATTACACCATGTTTGTGCTGATGCTTTTTGTTTTTTGTTTGTTTGTTTGTTTGTTTTTGGAGATGGAGTTTTGCTCTTCTTGCCCAGGCTGGAGTGCAATGGCGCGATCTTGGCTCTGCGCAACCTCTGCCTCCCAGGTTCCAGCGATTCTCCTGCCTCAGCCTCCCGGGTAGCTGGGACTGCAGGTGCCCACCACCACGCCCAGCTAATTTTGTATTTTTAGTAGAGATGGGGTTTCTCCACGCTGGTCAGGCTGGTCTCAAGCTCCCGACCTCAGGTAATCTGCCCGCCTTGGCCTCCCAAAGTGCTGGGAGTACAGGCGTGAGCCACCGCGCCTGGCCTTTGTGCTGATTCTATAGTCTTATTTTCACATCCTATGAGTTACTGTAAGTAACTTGATTCCGAGAACCATAGAATAAGAAAAAGTAGCTTCCAATTATCTACTCTTGCTTGATAATGCATTAATTCCACATAACCTTTAAAAGTTTAGTAAATTTTAGGATAAATTTTCGAACTGTTATTTCCTATTGGCTGTTAGAAAACTGTGTTGCTCAAAGGGGAACATAGCTGTTGTGCCTTGTGGAGATTTCCCTACAGCTTTTCTGGCTGACCCCTCACTTGCACTCTGGAACTCTCCTAAACCAGATACGGCCCACCACGTGTCATGGTGTGGATCCTGGACTTTCTGTCATCCGTTAGGTTCATATTCTTGAAGCAGGTCTCGAACTACTTTCTGAGAGACACCCTGGCTGCTGTTTCTGTGTTTGTGGGTTAATCACCTCTTTAGGTGAGAGACTTGGTTTGAGTTCACAGTTTCACCGCAGTATTGTCAACCCTGCTGGCCGAGTGACTGACGTGCTGGGCATGGGAGCACACTCCATTGGCATGGCAGAGTGGATTCACTCCATGCCATTGCCAGAGAATAGGACTTTGAACCACAGCCACCCGGCTTTTTCTGAAAGGCCCGCTTGGGCAGTGAGTGGTGTATGGACAGAACGCAGTCTGTCCGTTCCTCTGGAGATGGTCTAGTTTTTATCCCCAGACCAAGCTGACCCTCTTAGAGCAGTGCATTTATATTGTGTGGAATTGCTTTTGGCGGCGTGTCCTATAACATCATGTTCTTGTCACCTTTTGAGCGACACTGGTGCTGTGGACCACAGCCACCCGGTCCCCAATATGCAACAGCAGGGCCCTGTCCTCTCACGTGCCCTCCCCTCTGGAAAGCTCACAGAGTGGGTTTCCTGGGTTGCTCCTTTTGCAAGCAGAACTTCTGCTGTAGACTTACAGCCCCAGTTACAAGCCTGTGTGCTTGTCCATTTCCCCACAAGGTGGTCTGACCTGGGAGGGAAGGGACGGAATCCTATTCATCTCTGAATCCTAAGTGCCAGGCCTAGCACTTGGCACACAGTAGGTTCCAATTGTGGAATGAATTTCTTTCAATCCTGATGATAAATGTTGGGGTTCTTTGTTGTTATTGTCTGTTTTGTTTGTATTTTCGGGTTTTTTGCTTTTTCTCCCAGGGAATGAAAATGCCTTCTCCATATGAACCAGGCATATCCTGGGGCTGGGGCTGGGGCTGGGACTGAGGCTGAGTGTCCTGTCCTTTGTTATTTGCTCTGATTATCACTAATGAACAGCTCAGCTCTGGTAATTGTAGGCTTGCTGGACCCAGTGCCTGCCTTCTAACTGAATCTTGACTCTGCTCCATTATGTATTTTCCATGGTCCTGATTTCTGTCAATCTAATTTTTAAATTTCATTCTAAGGCAAACCTGCCCATGTTCTTTGCTGAAATCAACCTCCCCTTTCTGGAATGGACAAAACAAAAAATTGGAGGTAAAATATAATAATGGCAGTACCTCAGACTGCTTTAAGGCTGAGAGACCGGCCAGGTACTGTGGCTCACGTCTGTAATCCCAACACTTTGGGAGGCTGAGGTGGGTGGATTGCTTGAGCCCAGGAGTTTGAGACCAGCCTGGGCAGCATAGCGAAAACTCATCTCTACAAAAAGTTAACTGGGCGCAGTGGTGTGCACCTGTAGTCCCAGCTAGTCAGGAGGCTGGGGTGGGAAGATCGCTTGGGCCCGGGAGGTCAAGGCTGAAGTGAGCTGTGATTGCGCCACTGCACTCCAGCCAGGGCAACAGAGTGAGACTCTGTCTCACAAAAACAAAAAGACCCAAGAGACCTAGACACCCCCTGTCAAAAATCCACACACACATACATATACAATAAGATAGTATTTCTACCTTTTCTTTCTCAAAACATTCCATAGAACAGTCTTACATTCGAGGAGAGCGGTACGCATAACCTTTTGTTTGTTTGTTTGAGACGGAGTCTGGCTCTGTGGCCCAGGCTGGAGTGCAGTGGTGCCATCCCGGCTCACTGCAACCTCTGCCTCCCAGGCTCAAGCGATTCTCCTGCCTCAGCCTCCCAAGTAGCTGGGATTACAAGTGCACGCCACCATATCCAGCTAATTTTTGTATTTTTAGAAGAGACAGTTTCACCATGTTGGCCAGGCTGGTCTCCAACTCCTGACCTCACATGATCTGCCTGCTACCACCTCCCAAAGTGCTGGGATTTCAGGCATAAGCCACTGTGCCCAGCCGGAAACCTTATTTTTACTGCTATTCAGAGAACCTGTGGGTTATCCATGGAGGGCTTGAGCTTTGCCTTTTCTCTTGCTCATTTCCACACCTAGCAAGAGCTTAAGCTGGTTTACTGCACTGACGTTCTAATGAAATATAAATAGCTTCTCAACAGAGAGATAAGAAAGAGGAGTATCTAGTACAGCGGGACCCTCTGGGTGCGTCAGGGCCAGCTGGGGCCATGCCGGGGCTCTGAGTGGAGGAAGTGGTGTGGGAGCACTGATGCTCAGGCTCTGTCACATCCGTTTTTGGCATTTGTCCTGGCAAAGGCTGCATTTCTGATCTTTCAGAAAGCTGTGGGTACACTGTGCAGAAATGTGTTTTGCTTGCTTTGAAGGATGACCTACTGGCTGACAGCCAGCCAGAATTATTAATTCCATATCCATTTGCAGATTTTCAGTATGAGAGATGGCACTTAGCCGACAGAAACCCATTTAACCCCTGAGGTGGAGCTGTATGGTGAAGACTGTTATTTATGGGAGTCCGTGTAATTTGCCTCTGTGACAAGGGACAGCCATGGCTCAGGCAGGCCCATGCCGCCTTCCTTTTCCAGGACTCCTGCCCCTGCCTGAGTGGCTTGGCCTGGCCTGACCACGTGAGTCTTGTGGACACGTGCACATCGGTCAGGGACCCTGTGGTATGGACCAAGGGTTGTTTTTTACTGTTTTAACTTATTTGATAGCATCTCATCAGTATTACAGGCATGTGCCGCCACGCCAGGCTAATTTTTTGTGTGTTTTTAATAGAGACACGGTTTCACCATATTGGGCAGGCTGGTCTTGAACTCACGACCTCAGGTGATCACCCTGTGTCGGCTTCCAAAGTGCTGGGATTACAGGCGTGAGCCACCCCACCCGGCCCACAAAGCTTCCAAAGTGCTGGGATTACAGGCGTGAGCCACCGCACCTGGCCCACAAAGCTTCCAAAGTGCTGGGATTACAGGCGTGAGCCACCGCACCTGGCCCACAAAGCTTCTAAAGGAAGTGTGTTGGTTTTTTTAATCAAAGTTGAGGCAGCGCCTCAGTGAGGGGCAGGATGGAGCAGTAGTGAGTGCGCTAAAGGAGTAGGGTTCTCTGGGCCCAAAGTCCTGCCCTGGCCACAGAGCAGCTCCCTTCCCCCCTGAGGTGGAATGAGGTTCTCCAGGCCCTGTTAGCTCCAGGCTGCTACAGTTCTAAACTGGTTGTTGTTGTTGTTGTTGTTATTTTGAGATATAGTCTCTCTCTGTTTCTCAGGCTGGAGTGCAGTGGCATGATCTCGGCTCACTGCAACCTCCGCCTCCTGGGTTCAAGCAATTTTCCTGCCTGTGCCACCACACACAGCTGATTTTTGTATTCGTAGAGACGGAGCTTTGCCATGTTGGCCAGGCTGCTCTCGAACTCCTGACCTCAGATGATCCACTCACCTCAGCTTCCCAAAGTGCTGGGATTACAGGTGTGAGCCACCACACCCAGCCGTGATTGTGGTTTTTATAAAATTAGAATATAAAATTTGAAAATGTTATTTTTTGATGAGAAATGAGAACTACCAAAGGAGTAAAATGCTCTAAAAGCCATCAGGTCCTTCCCAAAGTATTGAGGCTCTGCTCTTACCATTTTGTTAAATAAGTTTTGTTCCTAACACTCTTTGTGATATGAAGTATTCTTGCTAATCAAGCTGCCTGAAGACTGGTGTTTCCCCGAGCAGTTTCGAAAATGCTGCATTTCCTACCCGCAGTCTGGAGGGTGGCTATGCTCTCTGCACGGGGGGTCTGTGCTGCTCAGTTACAGGATGGTGAGGGAAGGCGCTAACTCGGAGTCTTACACCATGCACTAGGGAGTCGCCCACTTCATTTACAAGCGAGTTGATGCTTTCAGTGGGTTTTGGCTTTGCCTGGTTCCAGACCCAAACCCTTCCTGTAATGTAGAGCAGGTCCAAGAGAGAGACTTGAGCAAGGACATTGGGATTTAAGGGAAGGGCAATGCAGGCCAAGGTCAGCAAGATGAACAGGACTGAATTTGTGGGAAGCAGCGCTGCCGGAAACAACTCAGTTAACGTTTACATAGTAAATAATTGCATTGCCTTGGGCTGGAATAGGGACGCCAGAAGGTATAGGACCATGCGGAATTTAGAAAAGGGAGCCCTGAAGAATGAGATTTTATTGTTGTCACCAAGAGAGTCCAGGTGCTAGAGCTGTGTCCTTGTAAGTGCCTAACCCTCCCCCTTTTGATACACAATCCTCAGGCAAACAGAGATGATTCATTAGGCCATTCTAGCTTAATGGACGCATCACTGTGCAGCCACGCAAATGCCTCATTTCTGATTCACTTGCTGAATATTTATTGAGGAGTGCTGGGTACTAGGCCATGAGAAAAACAAACAACAACAACAGAGGCCTGGACCTTGCGCTTGAGGAGTTCATGGCTAGAGAGGCACACAAGTTAAATATAGAGACAGCTGAAAGAGCTGATGTCTGGGACAGACGGGAGCCAGGAAGCAGACGCCACAGGGGGCTGGCAGTGATAGGGAAGTCAGGCCAGGAATGGGGTTACCTAAGTCGGATCATGAAGGATGAGAACAGACTCACCAGGTGTCGAGGGACAGGGAGGCAGCAGGTCTGCAGCGTGAAGGCAGGAGAGAACGTTGCTAGAAGCCTTTACCATGGCCCCTGCATGGGGAGGAAACAGGAGATTTGGAATGAGCTATGACACTGGGCAGGAACGCAAGACCCGGGTCTTGCGAGGCCTTGAGTGTCAAGCTTAGGAGTCGGGACTTTATTCTGCAGGGCCTGGGGATTTTAAGTACAGCAATATCATAATTACGTTCACGTTTCAGAGAGATCATTCAGGCAGCAGTCTGGAAGGTGGAGTGGCAAGAGGAGAAATTAGTCATGAAGACCTTTTTAGAAGGTAGTAGGCAAGAAATACCCAGGGCCTAACCTGAGGTGGAGGCAGGAGGTGGGGATGAGAGAGATTACAGAGCTAGAATGAACTAAACTCAATGAACAGGAGCGGGGAAGAGAGAATGCAGAAATGGCTCTCAGATTTCTGACTTGTTCCCCGAGTAACTGGGGTTGTCATTTATTTAGATGAGCGATAAAGAACTTAGAAACAATTTTAGGAGGAAGATAGTGGTGTTGGGAGCTCCCAAGACCATGATTTATTTATTACAACACAAGGATACAAGCAAAATTAGCAAAAGGAAACAGCACGTGGGGTCAAGACCAGGGGAACTCAGGCGCAAGCTTCCAGAGTACTCTCCCCGCAGAATCACACAAGATACACTTAATTCCTCCAGCATCGAACTGTGACGACACCTGAAATATTGTCTGCAGGGGAGGCTTGTTAGAGCCTCAGTCCCCAAGGTTTTTATTGGGTAATGGTCACGTACCAAATTTCAGTCTCTCAGAACAAAAGCAAATGTTCAGCATAGACCGTATTGTTTGTACAATTTAGGCACAGTGAGCACCTCTTATCAGTTAGAGGATAGTTGAAACCCTCCCACAATCCAAGTTCTCAGACTCAGGCCTGCTACATTATTTCTTTCCTACACGATAATGAATTTGGTTACTAACATGTTGGATCTGAAGCGTTTGTTATAATTTACAGTGAAGATGTCCACTGCACAGTTCAGTATTGAGTCTAAGGTTCACCGGAGACATCTGTGCTGTCAGTGACAGTTTCTGGAGTCATTAGCTCTTCAAAGGGTCCTTAAAACCAGGTCTTCTAGAGAGAGAGTCTAACCCTGGATTCCTTTAAACCACCGTAGAGACCATCTAGTTCTTCACATTATAAAAATGAGAAAACTGAGTCCCCAGTGATGTGGCTCGGTTGCACATGTTTCTATTTCAAGTCTGTGACTCCTTCCATCATACCAGAGTGCCTCACAAAGTGACAAAGTCAGACATTGTTCATAAATGAACAAAATGGCATTTAGGCTATAAATCAGGCCCTTGTAAGTTTGGTTAATACAACTTATTTCCCAAAGATCCTGGTCCTCGGACCCTCCAAAGGAGAGCTGATCACATCAAGGCCTCTACCTGGAAGGAATTTCTAGGCAGCCTCTAAGTCAACTGTTCACGTTCAGTCCACCTTGATTTACAAAGAACAGTGAATCATTAAGACCTTTCTCTCCTCTTTGCTCTTGTGTCTGTTCAACACATTTTTATGTTAGCAGGCACTCTGTTTGCCACTAGGAATAAAAAGATAAACGGGACAAAGTCTTTGCCCTCAAGTTACTTATATTCTAAAGCCAAGAAAGAGATAGATGAAGAACACATCTTATCTATTAGGACTGTGTTGGGGACAGGAGTAGGCAGAGTAACCCTTTGGATATGGGAAATGAAAATAAATCAAACTCAAAACAAGTTTATTATTTGCTTGACGCTCTGGTAAAAGATAAAGTGAAACCTGCAAACTGTAAAATGAAGTTGTTGCTACACATTTCTCCAGTTTTGGATTTCAGTCTTGGATGGCCTCTAACTTGGATGGAAGGAAGGGTACAAGACAGCCATATAGTCTGGGCGCGGTGGCTCACGCCTGTAATCCAGCACTTTGGGAGGCCGAGGCGGGCGGATCATGAGGTCAGGAGATCGAGACCATCCCAGCTAACATGGTGAAACCCTGTCTCTACTCAAAGATACAAAAAATTAGCCGGGCATGGTGGCGGGCCCCTGTAGTCCAAGCTACTCAGGAGTCTGAGGCAGGAGAATGGCGTGAACCCGGGAGGTGGAGCTTGCAGTGAGCTGAGATTGTGCCACTGCACTCCAGCCTGGGCGACAGAGCGAGACTCTGTCTCAAAAAAAAAAAAAAAAAAAGACAGCCATATATATATACAGCTGTTGCTCTTTAAGATACCCACTTCACTCAGCACATGTGATTTGGCTTTGGTCTTTGGTATTAACTCTGATACCTAAAGAACTGACCTTCCCTGATGCTCACTCCAGCCTTTTTAGGACTAGAGTGGATGCATTTACATGTGTTTGCTGGCTGCTTTTCGTGCAGTCATACATCCCACCCATAATAATAATAGGCAACTTTGCAATATTCTACGTTGTCTTGGAGGATATCAACAAGTAGGTGTCAAGTTAAACTTAATGGTAGACTGTAAATTTTAAAACAAGTTACGGGTCATTTGTATAGTTTCTCCATATATATATTAAAAGAAGCAAAACTTTTCCTTCTTGACTCTTTATTCCTATCTCAGCTTCATTTATTGCTTCATTTGTCATCTAACCAGTCTTTGTTCTTTCAACTTTCAAACATGATTAATTGACATTGTGCAGCATAGCAAAGGGAAAAGGCTGAATATTTTGTATGATGAGTAATCTAGTTAAACGCCCATCTTTCTTTTCAACTTTACCAAAAAATATGTCTTACGCAGATGTAAGGGCAGTTTGCTTATTTCCCTGTTCAAAATTTTATGCTATTAGCCTAGCATAGCATGTTTCTTTTCCATTAAGCTAGCCAAAAATAATATTGACACATTCGTGAAGCCTTCCATCTGATACGATTGCAAACTTATGCAAATGTATTTGGACTGTTAAGGGAATGTAAGAATTAAATAATTAAACATCCAAATGTCAAGAATAGGAAAGGAACAAGTAACTGGCCTCATGTTGGAAGTGAATGAAGTGTTTGAAAATATACCTTTAAAATCAAAGACGTGAATTTGTCTTTCGGGTTTTTTTTTCAGATTTGAATAAAGCAGAGTATAATATTATAGTTGCTGCAGGAAGTTATGAGCATTTCCGGAAGTGTTTATTTTCAGCACATGCTACTTAGAATTTTAAAAGACATTCAGTGTATCTTTGCCATGAATCTTTCTACTGGGGCCAGGCCACTCCTGGATGAACTCACAGATTGAGAGCTTCTCAAAATGCAAAATCAAATTGTCTTTTAAAATATGCTATTTTAAAGTTCTGGAGAATCGAAGCATGAAAATCGGCCAATACTTGGCAAAAATAATCGATTTGAAGAGTTGTCTCTTTATAATCTCTGATTTCACTTATAGAGCTTGCTTCCAAAAAATGTACTGTGTATGTCATAAATCTAAAATGTTTTGCTTTTATGCCATTTTTAATTCCTGATAAATACTCTTGAAGCGTTAAATTATTATTATTATTATTTGAGATGGAGTCACTCTGTCGCCCAGGCTGGAGTACAGTGTTGTGATCTCGGCTCATTGCAACCTCCGCCCCCTGGATTCAAGTGATTCTCCTGCCTCAGCCTCCCGAGTAGCTGGGATTACAGGTCCCTGCTACTGCATCCAGCTAATGTTTTGTATTTTTAGTAGAGACTGGGTTTCACCATCTTGGCCAGCCTGGTCTTGAACTCCTGACCTTGTGATCCGCCTGCCTCAGCCTCCCAAAGTGCTGGAATTATAGGCATGAGCCACTGTGCCCAGCCAGTGTTAAATTATTTTTAACTTGTTAGAAATAATTGTCCCACAACTTACTAAAGATTGGTTTAATATTCACTATTGTTCCCAAAAAACTTAAAATATTCAGCTAACTCATAGCTTATAACTTTTCAAGGTAGCAAGTGTTTGCTAATCTTAAAATGTGTTACTATTCTGGTTTTTTGTTTGTTTGTTTGTTTGTTTGTTTGTTTTTGAGATGGAATCTCCCTCTGTCACCCAGGCTGGAGTGCAGTGGCATGATCTTGGATCACTGCAACCTCTACCTCCTGGGTTCAAGTGATTCTCCTGCCTCAGCCTCCCCAAGTAGCTGGGACTACAAGCGCACCACTATGCCCAGCTAATTTGTTTGTATTTTTAGTAGAGATGAGGTTTCACCATGTTGGCCCGGCTGGTCTCGAACTCTTGACTTTAGGTGATCTGCCCGCCTCGGCCTCCCAAAGTGCTGGGATTACAGGTGTGAGCCACTGTGCCTGGTCACTATTCTTAAATGACCTTCTGTACATCTCTGTAGTTTTGTGCCTGGTGATGACATTTAATTTAGGAATATCTGGAATGCCACTCCAGTCTGACAGCTGGGGGCATGTTAGCAAAGGGGGCATTTTTCAAGTGAGTGGGTGATCATAGCGATGCTGACCATCTTTCCTATCCAAAGGGAAGGCCTGGCAGGGACTCAGGTCATCCTGACTCCCCTGCCCCAGGCTCCCTCTCACTGTTCCCCTGGCCTCTTCCTCTTCTCCAAACAATGGGGCCTTATGCTCGCTGTGTTTGTCAGAACTCTCTTGTGGTTGTGGCTGCAAGTAAGAGAAACTCAACTCGAGCTTATTCAAAAAGAGGGGATGGGTTGACCCAGATAACAGAAAAATGCTAGGCCACATCTGGCCTTAGCCACAGCTGGATCCAGGCTTCTGGCATTTGTGCTGCGTTCCTCAGCCCTGCCCCCCTGGGAGTGAGGCCTTCCATTCACAATGTGATCTGCTTCATACTCAAAACTCCCTTTCCAGAGGAAGAGGAACCTTTTCTCTCCCACCATCTGCACAGCAGTATTCAGGAATCCCCTGCCAGGCTCTCTTGGCCTCCTGTGCCCCATCCTAATCCACCACTGTGCCTAGCCAGGGGTGGCCATACATGCCCATCCTGTGCACAGGGCAAGAGCACACCCACCTGCACCACATGCGGTGGCTGCCGTGACCACGAGACCAGGACAGGAGTGCTGATCAAGCCAGACGCCAGGGGCCACTGCTCAGACCATACCTGGCCTGTAGAGTAGAAGAACCAAATGTCTCCCACAGGCAAAAACTACTCTTCAGTTCCTTTAATTGCAGGTGTATGTTGGAGTCCATGAAATACAAAGTTATTTAGAAGCATAACTAAATTTATAGTAGCTCCTTCTCATTATGTATTTTCATGTTGATAGGATTCTGCCCCCATGGGAATTAATTTTCTTCATCAAAAGTGGTCTCCATGCTCACAAACGTTGAACAGCTTTGGGCTTTTAAAAACAATGTTTTGGCCTTCAAAGATCCACAGGAGGCCGGGTGCGATGGCTCATGCCTGTAATCCCAGCACTTTGTGAGGCCAAGGTGGGCGGATCACAAGTCAAGAGATCGAGACCATCCTGGCTAACACCATGAAACCCTGTCTCTACTAAAAATACAAAAAAATTAGCCTGGCGTGGTGGCAGGTACCTGTAGTCCCAGCTACTCAGGAGGCTGAGGCAGAAGAATGGTGTGAACCCGGGAGGCAGAGGTTGAAAGTGAGCTGAGGTCACGCCACTGCACTCCAGCCTGAATGACAGAGCAAGACTCCGTCTCAAAAAAAAAGAACCACAGGAAAAGTGCCCTTTAGTCTATTGTTTGTTCTTCCAAAGAGCCATCCTTTCCCTGATGCTTTAGAAACCCCCAACCTGCGTCCTGTCAAGGATAAGCTGTCATCTTATTCCCACAAATTCCTAGAGTTATTCATCGTTTTCCTTTCATATTCAGCTCATTAAAGCAGTTTGTAGGTCTCTGTTGTCCATATTAGTAAGTGTAAAAATGTATTAATTTGATTTTTCTTTTCTTTTTTTTCTTTTTTTTTTTTGAGACAGAGTCTCGTTCTGTAGCCCAGGCTGGAGTACAGTGTTGCGATCATGGCTCACTGCAACCTCAGCCTCCCGGGTTTAAGGGATTCTCCTGCCTCAGCCTCCTGAGTAGTTGTGATTATAGGCATGCACCACCACACCTGGCTAATTTTTGTGTTTTTAGTAGAAACGGGGTTTCACCATGTTGGTCAGGCTGGTCTTGAACTCCTGACCTCATGAGCCACCACTCCCGGCCATCAATTTGATTATTATAAAATCAGGTTATATTAGTTTGACCAGTTAAAAACATCACAGATTATTTAATCTATTTATTTATTTATTTATTTATTTATTTATTTATTGAGACAGAGTCTGGCTCTGTTACCCAGGCCGAAGTACAGTAGTGCAATCTCAGCTCACTGCAGCTTCCACCTCCCACGTTCAAGCAATTCTTGCGCCTCAGCCTCCTGCATAGTTGAGATTCCAGCCACCACACCCAGATAATTTTTGTATTTTTAGTAGAGACTGGGCTTCATCATGTTGGCCAGGCTGGTCTCGAACTCCTGGCCTCAAGTGATCCACGTGCCTTAGCTTCCCAAAGTGCTGGGATTACAGGCATGAGCCACTGTGGCCAGCTAATCATTTTTTTAAATTGCAATTTGTGTTCCATTCATGAGTAGTAGGTGCCAGAAACAAGATTGTGTGTTAAACATAAATGTAGATGGGTAACCATGTATACAAATGTGTATCTCCTCTACCCAGAGAGTGACGTTTCTCCACCCCAGTGACCCTTCCTCGCTGTATGGTTCATTCTTCTCCAGGAATTGAAACATGGTGGCAGCCCACCAGCTTGGCATTGCCATTAATTCTTATTTTCTTCCCCTGCCGATGTCATGGGGACACCAGCCAAATAAACTCTGGTGTGTCTCACGTAATGCATGTGGACTCTGGTGCATGTAAACAGAGGGTGGTTATTCTTGATTGCACATTTGTGATTTTTAGTGAGGCTCTAAGGGAAAAGCAAGAGGACTTGAAAGTAGCATTTGAATAACAAATTTATTCTCAGGCACAGCTACATGAAAGAGATGAGTAATGCCAAACAGATAACACAATTCTGATTCACGCCATTGGCAGTGGAGGAGACTTCTGGGTAAACAAAGCAAAGTAACAGCTAGAATGCAGATCTGATCACAGCAGTGTGTTTTGATTCAGTCTAAAGATGACAAAGAAAAGTTTCTGCTGGTCCTATCTGTAGCAACAAGGGCATGCCCGCCTGACCACACTGCAGTGGAATAGCCACATTGTGATTTTGCGGGCCTGAAGCCTTTTGTCTGGTGACCCATTAAGAGGAACTTGAGCCAAGATCTTATCAGTGATGGAGATGGAGACACCTCAGGATTTTCCAGTATCGTTTTTCACTTTTTGTTCTTGGACATAGTTAACAACGCTGCCAAATCTTTCAAATGCTGAGGCATTTCCTCATAGCTCCAAGTAGCTGCTGTGGGTCAGATTCTGCTTGAACCGAGGGTTCAATTACAACGTCCATATGCTTTCCAGCCGACTCTCTGACCTTTGTTCTTTTTTTCAGTACTTTTTCAGGCTTTTAATGTTTCCATCCACTAATCTCAGGAGACTCTGTAAGTATTCTGAGTATACATAGCCCAGTTACTTTTCAAAAGCTAATTTATTAGAAACTTCTTGATATGAATTGCATAAGTTTTTTAACTTAAAAATCATTTACTTATAACTTGAGACAGTTAAACTTGAGAGTATTTGAAAGCTAGTAAATTTCAGCGCTTTCTTCGGTAGGCACGAACTTTACCATTTTTCTGACATTCAGCACAGTCAGCAATGCCATATTCATTGGAGGACTCATCAATATCCCAAAAATAGTAGCAGTACTCGTGTACAGCCTGACTTCTTTTGAACTTGGCTCAATTTCTTGGAAGCATTGATCATGGGATCCCACTTTGATTCCTGTTCTATAGACTGGTGCCAGTTTGCCCGGTTTCATTACATTTTTGGAAAGAGCTAAAACTATGGTATCGTTTTATGGCAGTCCTCACATCAATCATAATTTGGAGCAGTCTTGGTGAAAGATGAGGAATTCAGACTGGGAGCCTGGGGAAGGCAGGTCCAGGGGGCAAGAGGGATGGAATGCAGTGAGTACTTTTTTTATATCATAAGTGCAGCCACCGCAACCTCATGATTTTTTAACCACGACTTCATTCGAAAGTGACCACAGTCATAAGGCCCAAAACTATCTTCTCTCTCTCTCTCTCTCTCTGTCTGTCTGTCTCTCATAGGGAGCCCCTAATCCTCCAGGTTGTACAGCCAGGAAGGGTAAGGTATTGTTAAAAACAAGGGAGGTACCCTCTTGATAGCTCAGTGGGCGAGAGGACCTCTGGATGCTGTCTGATCATGGCAAAAAGTAAATACAGAATCCATAGAGTGAATTTCCTCTTCACCCCTCCTTACCCTTGACCAAATTTCTGACTGTGTTATTTTCTTATTGCAGTCCTCCCTGCTGTATATACTTTGACTTTCATCAGAAGAAAGTGCTCCCATTGCATTATTAGCTAAACCATGTTGCTGTGGCAACGCTCCTTCTTCCCGCTTGCCTTGGTGTTTCTGTAGTTATCATCAGGTGTCCTTGGTTCTGTTTACCAGCCTGTCCACGGATCACTTCCCTGGTGGGAGCTCTCTGGTGACCCTCATCTCAGAGCTCAGCGGTACCTTTGGGGCTACTTGCCAGACAACTCCAGGTGACAGAGAGCCAGGTCCAAGTGCTCGATCACCCCAGCCACCATTTCAGAGTTCTCAGGTTATAGATCCCTCAACAAATCCCAGTGAGACACCGAACATGCCATAGAAGCTATGTGTTTCTATTTCAGCACACAGTAAAATGCTACCTCTTAGACGTCGATGAGTACGTGCTGCTTTTATGTTGACACAGAGGACCTGTGTTGACTCTGCATCAGCAAGGTGTGTTTTTTTTAAGTTTCGATTGACACATACCACCTCTGGCCCAAGTGGACCACACAGTTGTGCATGCCCTTTGGTGCAAGATACATCACGTCTGCAAGAACTTGGTTGTTTTTCTGATCAGGGAGAATTAGATTCCGCATATAACTTCTATTTAGGATCTGCAAATTAGATTTTATAAATTATGTTTGGCAAATGATAATCCACAAAGTAGATTCTAAGTTACAATACTATAAAGTACTATAATTTATGTTTAAATAACTTTCAACCTGAGAGTTGCTCTCCATTAGAAGTCCCCAAAAATACTGAAAGCACACCAGGTTGATATCTGACCTTCCACTTTTGGAAAATGTGTAAATCTACTCTAGATTCGGACACCATCACCAACCAGCCTCTCTCTTTCAGTTGCCATCTGCACTTTACTGTTTAGTTTTTGTTGTCTTTAGGGAAAGTTGTAAAATACCCACATTTTTCTCAAGTTCTTCAAGCCTTTTGGTTTTTAGTAAACGCTTTTGTGACCTTGTCTTTGAGAACACAGGTCAACAAACATTTCTTTAATGGACTAGATAGTAGATATATCAGGCCTTGCAGACCACACGGTCTCTGTCCTAACCACTCAACTCTGCCTTTATAGTACAAAGACAGCCATACTCAATATATAAATGAATGACCCTGTGGCTGTGTTCCACTAAAACTTCATAAAAATAAGCAGCTGGCCAGATTTGCTGTGTGGGTCTTCGTTTGCCAACCCCTGATCTAGAAGAAAAGAGTTTTGTGTAATGTTTGGGTAATAAAATAAACATACAAAACCATCTCAGGAATCCCTAACCTTTTCCTCATTGGGAACGATTTTCCCAGTATCCCCAAGTACTGGTGGGAATCAGATGAAAAGCGCCAGGCATGCCATTCCCTAAAGCAGATAGCCAACCCTCTTTCTTTCCCTGTGGAAATCCCCTCTGCCTACGGGGAGGAGAAGCAACTAGTTTGGAAGCTGCCAGCCAGTCCATTTATTTAGGAAATTCTAAGCCCTGCTCCAGGTCACTTTGCATCAACTCTAAAACACAGCAGCAAATTAAATAAATGTTGTTTGTAATCCTACCAAGTCTAGTAGGTGTATGTGCTTGAGGTTAAACTTGTGTAAGCTCCAGACTTACTTTAAGTTTATAGAAAATTACATCGCAATTGGTACAATGGTTGTGGGGGGTGGAGATAGAAAGAAGGAGAAGAAGTGAAAGTGAAATTTTGGTCAAAATTGGATACCACCCTAATAAGCCAGGATATAAGGGGTGCTGCAGAACTGTTTTCTGTTATAAAGTGCATCTACATTGATCATTTGTGTTTTATGTACTTTTAAAATGAGGCTTTGTTGGCTTGATTTCTGTGAGAAAAATAACTAATGGGCTGATTGTACCGCTCTACTTCAACATGCAAGAGAATTGCTCAGACGCTTGTCAGATGCCTAAACCACATACGTATTTGAGAATGTGCCATCATAGGAAGCTTTCATTCACCAGGGTCACTGAGAGGGCAGCACAGGGAAGCATGTTGAACTTCAGATGGTTCTGGCCACTCGTGTCAGTAGCAAAGCAAGGAAATAAGGAGCTGACTTGCCCAAAAATTAAAAGTTCAGAGACAACGGACTTGTTTTGTTTGGAAAAGACAGATAACGGAGCAGTAACTATAAGAATCCTCTTTTTTTTATTATTATTGTTGTTGCTCAGTTTATAAACCTAAATAGAAAATGTGTGTTGCCTTATTTCCTGTTCTTTTCTACAGATAGCTTTCTTTGGAAACATTGTAAATATTAAGCGATATTTTAAGTACAGAATTTTTTATGGCCCCTTTTAAAGACTGCAAACCTTTTCATACCAAAAAAAAAAATTACTTTTCTTGTATTTATTTTAGACATTAGTAAATGAATGAAATTTTGGCTCTAGGTTTAGAAAGCAATTTCATTTTAAGCTCATTGTACCGTGTCATTGGACTTTATTTATTAATTTTATTCTTGAAGTACTTAGCTGAAAATTGAATTCTGTCATTATATGTAATCATATAATGCTTCTCATAATGTTATACTTTAATTAGATACAGTTGAATAATAACCAAAAAAATCTTTATAGCCTATAAAATTCACACTTATATTTATAAGACAGTATTATCTCACCCATTGATACATAATGTTATGTTAAAAGTACACATCATGGCCAGGCGTGGTGCCTCACGCCTGTAATCCCAGTACTTTGGGAGGCCAAGGCAGCAGATCACTTGAGTCCAGGAGTTCGACACCAGCATGAGCTATATGGTGAAACACCATCTCCACCAAAAATGCAAAACTTAGCCAGGCATAATGGCGCATATCTATAATCCCAGCAACTTGGGAGGCTGAGGCAGGTGGATCACTTGAACCCAGGAGACAGAGGTTGCAGTGAATGGAGGTTGCAGTGAGCAGAGATTGTGACTCCTCTGCACTCCAGCCTGGATGACAGAGAGATACTCCATCTCAAAAATAAAAAATAGAGTACCAATGTTGTCTCACCCATTGAAATATAATGTTATGTTGAAAGCACACTGCATTCTAGAGGAGGTAGAGTAACAGGGCCTTACTTTACCCTCCCACTTGAAACAAGTAAAAAACTGGACAAAGTATATGAAAAATACATCACTCAGGGCATTGGACACCAGGCAGCAAAAAACAGTGGCCCTGAGAAATTGGGAACCAAAAAGTGAGTCCTGTAATTGTCCTTATCTAGAAAAAGTTCCCGGGCTACTGTGTAGAGCTAAGGAACCCAGGAGAAAGAGCTCAACTGTCTCCCTGAGTTGAAGACAGAGCTGGGAATACATCAAGGGAAACCAAGGCAGCTAGTTTGCAGAGGTGGAGGACCGGAGAGGAGAGAACTGCATAGAGAGAGCTTTGCAGATGTACAGCGTCCTCCTTGAGTATGCAAGTGCGTACTGATCAAAGTGTGTACATGAGAAAACTACCCATCACCAGAGAAAGGATCACCCGAAAGAAAGGGGAACAGTGCCTGCCTCCCACACAATGGCCAAGAAGAGGTGCCTGTTTCCGACAGCTAGAGTGAAAACCTCTGAATGCAGGGGCACTGGTTAGAACACTAAGAAGGGTCTTGCCAGACATGCAATCCAAAATTAGCAAGCATGCAAAGATCTAGGAAAATACCACCTAAAATGAGAGAAGTCCATCAAAACTAACCCATTACACCGATGATAGAATTTGTAGACATGGACATTAAAATAGTTGTTGTGACTGTAGTTTATATGTTTAAGAAACTAGAAGAAGGATTTAACATATTAAATAGAGACAAAAAAAGATGTAACAAAGACATAAACTGAAGAGGTGAAAACTGCAGTGCCTGAAATGATAAAAAATACTCTTAATTAATGGCAGATTAGACATGGCAAAAGAAAAGCCTACTTAACTTAAAGACATGCAGTAGAAACTACCTGAAATGAAACCGAAAAAGGCTGAGAAGAATCCAGAGAGCACCCCGAGCTTTGGGATCATTTGAAGTAGCCAAAAATACGTAAAACTAGAGTCCCGCAGGAGTGGAAAAAAGGAACCGGAAAATATTTGAAGAAATAATGGGCAAAACGTTTTCAAATTTGATAGAAACTACAAACTCATACATTCAAAAAATGAGAAAAATCATTTTAAAAAGAGAAGATCAATGACACATTACATAGAGAAGAGCAAAGATAAATTGGCTGCTGATTTCTCATTGGAAACAAGACACACTAGAAGGCGGCGGGTCAATATTTTTAAAGCAGTGAAAGAAAATTCACAGCCTAGAGTTTTTGACCTAGTTAAAATATCTTTCCAAAACAAAGCTGAAAGAAAGACTATTTTAGACAAGTAGAAGCTGAAAAAATTCATCCCTAGCTCACCTGAAGTACAAAAAATGTTACCGAAAGCCTGCTGGCAGAAAGAAAATGACACCAGTTGGAAACCTGAAACTACCCAAAGGAATGAAGAACCCCAAAAATTGTAACCACATGGATAGAAAGACTTGTTCTTACTGTTTATCTTAAAAGCTATTACTGTGTACCGTAATTACTGCATAAAGCGAAAATAATAGACATGTAGTATAGCGTTTATAACATGTGGAAGCTAAATATATGGCCACAATAACAGAAAGTGTAAGAGGAGAGAAATGGAAGCATGCTTCTGTAAAATTCTTAGATTCTGTGTGAAGTGGTATAACTATATGTGATGTAGTAGTATAATTATATGTGAAGGTAGACTGTGCAAAGTGAAATGTATATACAGCCATGTGCTGCAATAATGACGTTTTGGTCAAAAACAAACTGTGTATACAACAGCAGTTCCATCAGATTATAATACTGTATGTTTTACTGTACCCTTTCTATTGTATGTTTAGATGTATAAATACTTACCATTCTGTTACATCCAACTACAGTATTCAGAACAATAACATGCTCTGCAGGCTTGTAGCCTAGGTGCAATAGGCTGTACCATACGGCCTAGGTGTGTAGGAGGCTATTCCATCTAGGTTTGCAAGTACACTCTATGATGTTCACACAGTGACAGAGTCACCCAATGATGCATTTCTCAGAA
>NW_012103554.1:1414762-1420768 GCF_000951045.1 Mandrillus leucophaeus
CTAGTTTGCAGAGGTGGAGGACCGGAGAGGAGAGAACTGCATAGAGAGAGCTTTGCAGATGTACAGCGTCCTCCTTGAGTATGCAAGTGCGTACTGATCAAAGTGTGTACATGAGAAAACTACCCATCACCAGAGAAAGGATCACCCGAAAGAAAGGGGAACAGTGCCTGCCTCCCACACAATGGCCAAGAAGAGGTGCCTGTTTCCGACAGCTAGAGTGAAAACCTCTGAATGCAGGGGCACTGGTTAGAACACTAAGAAGGGTCTTGCCAGACATGCAATCCAAAATTAGCAAGCATGCAAAGATCTAGGAAAATACCACCTAAAATGAGAGAAGTCCATCAAAACTAACCCATTACACCGATGATAGAATTTGTAGACATGGACATTAAAATAGTTGTTGTGACTGTAGTTTATATGTTTAAGAAACTAGAAGAAGGATTTAACATATTAAATAGAGACAAAAAAAGATGTAACAAAGACATAAACTGAAGAGGTGAAAACTGCAGTGCCTGAAATGATAAAAAATACTCTTAATTAATGGCAGATTAGACATGGCAAAAGAAAAGCCTACTTAACTTAAAGACATGCAGTAGAAACTACCTGAAATGAAACCGAAAAAGGCTGAGAAGAATCCAGAGAGCACCCCGAGCTTTGGGATCATTTGAAGTAGCCAAAAATACGTAAAACTAGAGTCCCGCAGGAGTGGAAAAAAGGAACCGGAAAATATTTGAAGAAATAATGGGCAAAACGTTTTCAAATTTGATAGAAACTACAAACTCATACATTCAAAAAATGAGAAAAATCATTTTAAAAAGAGAAGATCAATGACACATTACATAGAGAAGAGCAAAGATAAATTGGCTGCTGATTTCTCATTGGAAACAAGACACACTAGAAGGCGGCGGGTCAATATTTTTAAAGCAGTGAAAGAAAATTCACAGCCTAGAGTTTTTGACCTAGTTAAAATATCTTTCCAAAACAAAGCTGAAAGAAAGACTATTTTAGACAAGTAGAAGCTGAAAAAATTCATCCCTAGCTCACCTGAAGTACAAAAAATGTTACCGAAAGCCTGCTGGCAGAAAGAAAATGACACCAGTTGGAAACCTGAAACTACCCAAAGGAATGAAGAACCCCAAAAATAGTAACCACATGGATAGAAAGACTTGTTCTTACTGTTTATCTTAAAAGCTATTACTGTGTACCGTAATTACTGCATAAAGCGAAAATAATAGACATGTAGTATAGCGTTTATAACATGTGGAAGCTAAATATATGGCCACAATAACAGAAAGTGTAAGAGGAGAGAAATGGAAGCATGCTTCTGTAAAATTCTTAGATTCTGTGTGAAGTGGTATAACTATATGTGATGTAGTAGTATAATTATATGTGAAGGTAGACTGTGCAAAGTGAAATGTATATACAGCCATGTGCTGCAATAATGATGTTTTGGTCAAAAACAAACTGTGTATACAACAGCAGTTCCATCAGATTATAATACTGTATGTTTTACTGTACCCCTTCTATTGTATGTTTAGATGTATAAATACTTACCATTCTGTTACATCCAACTACAGTATTCAGAACAATAACATGCTCTGCAGGCTTGTAGCCTAGGTGCAATAGGCTGTACCATACGGCCTAGGTGTGTAGGAGGCTATTCCATCTAGGTTTGCAAGTACACTCTATGATGTTCACACAGTGACAGAGTCACCCAATGATGCATTTCTCAGAATGCACCCCTGTCTTTAAGCAACACAGGACTGTGCTATAAATGTAAGGTAACCATTTCAGTCATTCAACAAAGTTATAGTTAAGAATTGTAACCTTGTTATAGTTCACAAAGTTAATATATAGTTGTCTACAAAGTAGATAAAATGAAATCATTAAAACTAATCCAAAGAAAGCAGAAAAGGGGAAAAGGAACAAAGACCAGATAGGACAAGAAGAAAAAGAATGGCAAAACAGTAGATTTAAACTCAACTATGTCGATAATCACACTATAAATATTCTAAATACACTAAAATGCAAGAATGTCAGATTGGCTAAAAGTGCAAGAGCCGACTATTGTTGTCAACAAGAAACCCGTTTAAATATAAAGACATAAGTAGGTTAAAGGTAAAAGGATGGAAAAGTGCTAATACTAATCAAAAGAAAATTGGATTGGTGTATCAATATCAAAGTAGAACTACAGCAAAGAGTAGTACCAAGGATATAAAAGAAGGTTGTTTCATTATGACAAAGGGACCATTTCATGTACAGGACATAGCAGTTCTAAGTGTTTAAGCATATAATAACAGAGCATCAACATAAATGAAGAAAAAAAAGATAAAATTACAGGGAAAAATAGAAAATCCACAAATACAGTCGGAATTTTTTAAAACCCCTCTCAGAACAAGTAGAGTAAAAATCAATAAGGATTTAGAAGACTTCAACAATGCTGCAATTCATCTTGACTCCCCCCAACAACAGCAGATTACACATTTTTTTCAAATGTACACAGAACATTTGCCAGAATAGACCATATTCTGAGTCACAAAATGTCTTAATAAACTTGTAAGGGTTCAAATCATACAAAATATGTTCTCTAACCACAGTGGGATTAAATTAGAAATCAACACTGAAAGACATCTGGAAACACTCCAAATATTTGGAAATAAGCTAGAGAGTGGGAGAAAATATTTGCAAGTTATCTATTTGATATAAGGATTTGTATATGGAATATTAAAACTCAAAACTCAATGAGAAAATAACCCTTTTAAAAGATGACTGAAAGATTTGAACACACATTTCACCCAAGAAAATACATGAAAATATGCTTACCATCACAGGCATTAGGGAAATGGAAATTTAAACCACAGTGAATACCACTACACAGCTATTAGAATGTCTACAATTAAAAAGATTGACCAGCTGAGCATAGTGGCTCATGCCTGTAATCCCAACACTTTGGCAGGCAGAGGCAGGAGGATTGCTTGAGCCCAGCCTGGGCAACACAGGGAGACTCTGTGTCTATGAAAAAAGGAAAAGAAAATGAGCCAGTTGTGGTGGCCTGTAGTCCTAGCTGCTCACTCGGAAGGATGAGGTGGGAGGGTTGCTCAAGCCCAGGAGGTCAAGGCTATAGTAAGCTGTGATTGCACCACTGTACTCCAGCCTGCAAGACAGAGCAAGACCCTGTCCCAAAGGAAAAAAAATGTTGGGCCAGGCGCGGTGGCTCACGGCTGTAATCGCAGCACTTTGGGAGGCTGAGGCAGGTGGATCGCTTGAGGTCAGGAGTTCAAGACCAGTCTGGGCAACATGGTGAAACCCCAACTCTACTAAAAATACAAAAAATTAATCGAGCATGGTGGCACACGCCTGTAATCCCAGCTACTCGGGAGGCTGAGGCCCGAGAATTGCTTGAACCCAGGAAACAGAGGTTGCAGTAAGCCAAGATTGTACCACTGCACTCCAGCCTGGGTGACAGAGTAATACTCTGTCTCAAAAAAAAAAAAAAAAAAAAAACAACCATACCAAATGTTGGCAAGGATGTGGAATAACTGGAACCCTCATACACTGCTGGTAGGAATATATAACAGCACCACCCCCTTGGAAAACAATTTGGGGTCATTTCTTAAAAAGTTAAAGTGTACCTGCCCTATGGTCAAGACATTCTATTTCTAAATATTTACCCAGGAGAAATGCAGTGTATGTC
Source organism: Mandrillus leucophaeus (assembly GCF_000951045.1). NCBI lineage: Eukaryota > Metazoa > Chordata > Mammalia > Primates > Cercopithecidae > Mandrillus > Mandrillus leucophaeus. The sequence goes on from NW_012103554.1 coordinate 1,418,457, forward strand.
CATATAAAGATCCGTGCATGAATGTTCATAGCAGCTTTTTCGTAATAACATACAGTAAGCTTTACACTTTGACATGTACAGTTTATTGAATGTCATTTGCCTCAATAAAAGTGTTAAATAATACAATTTTATCCAAAATAAAGTTGTGAAAAGCAGAAAAATGAGGAAAAAGTTTCAAACATTAGAGAGTCAGTCCAGGAGACCTAACATCTAAATAATGGGAATTCCAATAAGACAGAAGAAACCAGAAGGGAAGAAATTATCAGAGAAATAATCCTCAGCCTTCCACCCGAAATTTTCTCTCCTAGAACTGAAGGACTCCCAAATCAAAAGGGTCAGCAAAATAAATATACAGACTCACACCAACGCACTTCATCATAATAGTAAAAAGAACAGTAGAGTCAAAAAGAGGACACTAAAAGCTTTCAAAGGTGGGGAAAAAGAAACATGCAAATGATCTGGAACCCGAATGGCATCAGACTTTGCAACAGTAATACTGGGCTGTGTGTGGTGACTCACGCCTGTAATCCCAGCACTTTGGGAGGCCAAGGCAGGTGGATCACCTGAGGTCAGGAGTTCAAGACCAGCCTGGTCAACCTGATGAAACCCCATCTCTATTAATAGTACAAAAATAGCTTATTTCTTAAAAGTCAGCAAGGGGGATGGTTTTTCTCTTGGGCTGGTGGCACACGCCTGTAAGCCTAGCTACTCGAGAAGCTGAGGCGTGAGAATTGCTTGAACTTGGGAGGTAGAGGTTGCAGTGAGCCAAGATCGTGCCACTATACTCCAACCTGGGTGGCAGAGTGAAACTGTGCCTCAAAGAAAAAAAACAGTAAAAGTTATCAAAAAACAAAACAGGAATACTGGAGGCTAGATTACAATGGAGCAATATCTTCAAAATTCAAGGAAAAGAATATACCCAGCTAAACCATTCATAAAGTGTGATAAGAATAATGACAAAGCCAGACATTTTAGAAAAATCTACCCGCAGCGCCCTTTTTCTCAAGAAGCCACTAGAGGAGTATTTCACTCAAATGAGCAAGCAGAGGCAGGAGGATTGCTTGAGCCCAGCCTGGGCAACATACGGAGACCCCATGTCTACAAAAAAAAAAGAAGAAAATTAGATGGGTGTGGTGGCCTGTAGTCCTAGCCACTCACTCGGGAGGATGAGGTAGGAGGATTGCAAGTTAATGAGCAAGTAAACCACGGAAGAATATTGATTTTCTCTTTTCTCTGCTGCATAACAAATGAGACACATTTAGTGGCTTAAAACAACTCACATGTATTATCTTCCATTTCTCTGGGTCAGCTTAGCTGGGTTCTCTGCTTCAGACTGTGAAAATTGTCTCATCTGAGGACTGGGTTCCTCATCAAAGCTCATTTGGCAGAATTCCATTCCTTGGAGTTGTAGGACTGAGGGCCCAGCTTTTTGCTGACTGTCAGCTGGAGGCCACACCCAGGTCCCAGAGGCCATGTGGGTTTTTGCCATGAGACCTTCTGCTTCGTCCACTGGCAACATGGCAGCTTATTTCTTGAAAGCCAGCAAGGCGGGGTGGGTTTTCTCTAGAATCTGCTAAGATGGAGTGTGTCCCATCACTTGTGCCATATTCTGCTGGTGAGAAGCAAGTCACAGGTCTCACCTGCACTCAGGGAGGGACTCACTGGGAGTCACCACCACCAGCCTGGAGAGTGGCTCCAGGAATGGAAACTACCACAGTGCAGAGGTGCAGGGAATCCCCAGGACTATGGTCAAGAAAGAGCCCACTAAACGTTTTGTTCAGTAGGCCTGCGGGACACAGGGTGCCAGGAGGATGGCTCCGTGAAAGACTGAGCCTATAAGTGAACATACTGAAAGCTGACTTACGGTTCAGCCAGTGTGGTGGTATGTGATTGACAGCTCCATAGAAAGCTGAGCAAACAAAGATACAAGACTCCAGCAGAAACAAGCTGCAGAACAGGAGTGTAATCAATAAATCAGATGGCCTTGCTGTGAACGGTTACATAGCTCTGATAAATCCTGATCTAATCAAAAGTCATGACAGCTCGATATTTGAGAGCTGGAGGGGGTGGGGAGCAGGGGTAGTAGGATATGAAGGAGCGAAGTCCCCATTGTTGACATTAGAAATCCAGTGGGTAACATCTGAACGGCAAGACCAGAACAGCAGCAAAAGGCAAAAAGATACCACTGAGTGTTGACAGTGGTTGCCTTTCAGGAGTGGGAATGCCAGTGGGGGCAGGGCAGTGGCAGGCAGGGAACAGGTTTTTTTGTTTGTTTGTTTTGTTTTGTTTTTTTGAGACGGAGTTTCATTCTT
>NW_012103554.1:1424583-1427453 GCF_000951045.1 Mandrillus leucophaeus
CGAAATACAAGCAATCCACTTCCTCAGAAACCTTCCTTGAGCCTGGCTACATCTATAGCTACATTTTCTACATGTTAAATGCCTCCCTCAGAAGTGTCATTGTTGGAGTTGCCAGGGCACCAATGTATTACTTTGCAAACAGATAAATAAAAGAATCAAGACAAAAGAAAAAGGTACTGTCAAAGAAGACATTCTTTCTTACACTGCATCTCACGAGATGTGGATATTTGGCCCGGAACTGCTCACATGGGTCAGCAAGCCTGAGAATGACACCCACACTCCATGGACCGTGGAGAGAAATGGCTGGGGCTGCAGGACTCAGCCAAGCCTGGCGCGCCTGTCTTCCAGGCACAGGAGCAGGACGTTGTCTGAAAATATGAAGAATGAAATGGAAGTAATGTAATACCTGAGATGGGGAGGTGCTTTGTGTATCTTTTGGTAATAAATAAAAACAAAGCAGGTAAGTGATTGAGAAACCAAGTAGCTGATCAACAGTCATGGGTCAGGAGGAACCTGGTAACCACAGGTGAGAGTAACCAAGGAGATGATGTCCTTCGAACAAATAAAGATAAAACAGTTACCTGGGGAAAAGACTTCTCAAATGCATCCTGGTCTTTTAACTTACAACTGTTAGTCCTTTGTGATACCTGATTTCTTAAACTTACGCTCAAAGCACTGCGAGAAAGTTGGAGAACTTATTTTCTTTTGTCTCCATCTGGCCAGTCAGGGCCTCCTGCTTCACACTGATTTTTCTTTCCCTCTAAAAGAACTCCCTTAATCTCTCATTTTTCAAGAACCAGGCTCCTTGACTTTACAAAAATAATGTCCCAGTGACACAACTCTTCTTCGCTGTCTCTCTCCAGTGCCTTTCCTTGTTTAGAAATTACCCTAATTACTGATTTTTTTTTTTTTTAAGTACAGATGGGGTCTTGCTGTGTTGCCCAGGCTGGTCTCAAACTCCTGGCCTCAAGCGATCCTCCTACCTCGGCTTCCCAAAAGTGTGGGGATTACAAGTGTGGGCCACCGTGCCTGGCCTAATTACTGATTTTAAATATTAATCTTTCTAAAAGTCAAACTCCAGAACTGTGCGTGTAGAACTATCCAATTTCTGTATATAACTATAGAAATACACATTAGATAAGCACATTGCTTATATAGAAATCAAAAATTACCTGTGAGTTTACATAAAAATTATTTGCAGAGGTTACCTCTGGAAGCAGTATTAGAAGTGGAGGACTTTTTTCTTCTATGTTGAAAATATTTTAAGTAAATTTTTGAAAATGAATAGAAATTTAATCAGGAACAGGCTTTCTACCCAAAAAAAAAAAAAAAATGTATAGTCTTCTTCACAAAAGAAGAGAAATAATTGTACTTGTTCAGTCATTCAAGGCCACTGAAATAATTGGTATAGCTTGAGCTGTGTGGTACTGTCACAATATGCAAACACAGTGTGGTAATTTTTATAGTAATTGAACCTGACTTACGTCTTAGAAAGTTGTAAGTTAGGAATTCATTCTGTTCATTCTTTTGATGTAAAAACTAAAGAAAGCAAAACATTTTTTAGCCAGACACGTTGTCTCACGCCTATAATCCCAGCACTTTGGGAGGCCAAGGAGGTTGGATCACCTGAGATCAGGAGTTCGAGACCAGCCTGTCCAACATGGCGAAACCCCGTCTCTACTAAAAATTCAAAAATTACCCAGCCACGGTGGTGGGTGCCTGTAATCCCAGCTATTCAAGAGGCTGAAGCAGGAGAATCACTTGAGGCTGGGAGGCAGGGTTGCAGTGGGCAAAGATTGTGCCACTGCACTTCAGCCTGGCCGGCAGAGTGAGACTCCGTCTCAAAAAAAAATAAAAACAACAACAACAAAGAAAACTTTTTAAAAAAAAAACTGAAAAGTAAAGAATGACTTTGACCTCAATGTCCCAAGGGTCTGCTTTATGTAGTCTGCCCCTCCACAAGCAGGGACTAGGTCCTGGTCACCTGGGTGTCCTTGTAGTAAGCTCTTAGCAGGGACTGGGTCCTGGTCACCTGGGTGTCCTTGTCGTATGCTGTTAGCAAAGGTTGCTGAGTTGAATGAACTTCACCGTTTCAGTCCTTTCGTACAGTAAAAGGCACTCAAGAGAGTCCACGCCGTAGGGTTGATCAGCCACAACGAGAGAGAAATATACTCTAAGAGCACACACCATCAACCCCAGAGTATCCCCACCAACCAGGAATGCAGTCACAGTGGTGCAGGTTCCCAACTACCCCAAAGAAATCCCAGGAGATTCCATCTCTACTAAGTCAAGCAAATAGAAATTCCAACTGTAGCAGCACAATCTATTTTCATTATATAGTGTGTGTGTGTCTCTCTCTCTCCTTTTCCCTTGGTCACTTGACATTGATACTGGGCCATTTATCCTCATGCATCATCTTAGAGTTATGTTTGTATAATTATCAACATGGCCATTTGATATAAACAATTCTGTCCCTCACATCCAAAGAAAAGGGAAGAAACAGAAAGAAAAGGCCTAATTTCTGAGCAATTGTTTGTTGTTTGTTTCCTATTTTCTAATTGTCCTCCATCTTTACTCATCTGTTTTTTTAAATATTAATTATTTTTTTTTGAGACAGGATCTGGCTCTGCTGCTCAGGCTGGAGTACAGTGGTGCACATGGCTTACTGTAGCCTTGACCCCCTGGCCTCAAGTGATCCTCCCACCTGAGCCCCCTAAGTAATTGGGACCACAGTTGTGCACCACCACACCTGGCTAATTTTTCTTTTTTCTTTTTTCTTTTTTTTTGTAGAGATAGGGCTTTGCCATATTGCCCAGGCTGGTCTTGAACTCCTGGGCTCAATCCATCCTTCCACCTGAGCCTCTCAAAGT
>NW_012103554.1:1428168-1429821 GCF_000951045.1 Mandrillus leucophaeus
GAGGGAGGAGAATTACTTGAACCTGGGAGGCAGAGGTTGCAGTGAGCTGAGATCTTGCCACTGCACCCCAGCCTGGGTGACAGAAAGAGACTGTCTCAGAAATAATAATTTCCCTGTCTTATGTTTTCCTACTACACAGCTTATTATTATCTCTGGGGAGGAGCTTTCCCAGGGTGAGGAGGGGCAAGGGTCTAGTTGCGAGGGAGAGGGGTGAAAGCAAAAGGGAAATGCTAAATGAAATGGCACAGTAAGGTCTGGGCAGCTGCGCCTTTGATAACAACCTCCTTGGAGAGAAACACCAGATCGGCTAAATGAAAGCACTGTCCATCCTCCCCACCCCTTCCTTCCTGCTTCCTCCTCTTCCCATCTCCTCCAGCTTCTCTCTCCTTAAAGGGACTACAGAATGATGATTCTGTTGCCGGTAGGACCTTGACATAAAACCCAACCCACAACATCACAGTTGATTTTCAGGGGAAGAGCTTCTCAGAAACCAGAATTTGATTACTTAATATTGAGTTTCCAAACAATAAAATATATTATTATATTGATTTGTTTTGCCACACCTAGTGGAGATTGTCACGGTGTACCACCTGTGGGTCAAACGGCTGGTGAATGAGTATGTTGCAAAAACTCTAGGTGGGAACATGACACGTGAGGAATGGAACTTGTGCTTCTGCTCTTCCCAGCATCTTCTTTGGCTGCATAAGAGTTGGTAGTCTTTCATCTCCTAAAGACTGAAGGGCCATTTAGAATCACACCTGTTTTGAGTTTATAGTCACGCTTCTGAAACTTTCTCTCTTACAGCCTTATCTGACCTCAATCAAGCTACCCTTGTTCATTTAAATATTTTAGGTCTTGGCTATTGGTTTAGCTTAACATTTGATTGCCATAAATAAGAACTACAGAAAGTGTGACTTGTAAAATTGTGGACCCAGAAAAATTAGGGAACAATCTCATAATACTAATGAAACCTTTTTTTTCCCCATAAAATAAATATATAATTAGATATAGAAGGTTTTTTGTTTGTTTGTTTAAGCTATCTTTTCCTATTTCTATCTTAAATAATTTACAACTCTCCTTTCATCCAGGCAATTATCAATTCTATAATAAAATAACAACAGTGGGTACTGTGTATTAAACACTAAACTAGGGTCCTTCATTTCATTTGAATTTTGAAATAGACTCCATCATATATTGTTATGCTGTAGTTATAGATGAAGAACCAGGGCTGACCTTTGGCAATCACAATCAAAAAAACAAAAGCAGTGAAGGCTCAGTGAAGTAACTCACCCAGCAAGATGCAATTTATATAGGGTAGAGTCCCCTGTCTCCCAATAATGCTTTTCCCCACACCTCAAAGTCTTCATCTGGTTCCCATTACCCCTCAGACTTTGGGTCTCCAGTAGAACCTTTGCGCTTGCAGTTCTCCTTCCTAACTGGCTCAGGGAAACTCACATGACGGCACGGAGCCTGTGTCTGCACCTGTAGATGGGACTGGGCAAGTCTCTCCCACCTCACTTGTCTCACAGGGTTGTTGAAAGGCTCAGGTGTGGTCATTACAGTTAAATAAGGAAAGGCAGGGAAGAATCTCCATAGCTCTCCAAATACAAATAATGAAATGCAAATAATTTTTTTTTTTTTTTTTTTTTTTTT
>NW_012103554.1:1431936-1433152 GCF_000951045.1 Mandrillus leucophaeus
ACAAGTGAGACTCTGTCCCAAAAAAGAAAAAAAAAATCATATTGGTCTCATAGTGTTTCTCTGTATTTTTAATATAATATGTATGTGCTTATGAGAAACAGAAAGAAAAAGTGATTCGTGAACGATTTGAGGATGTTTGGTCCACGTTTTTTTCTCCCACTTGCACTTGTGGCATAATCCAGAGGAAGAAGGGCAGCTGCGGAGTCCCAGCAGTGTTGTAGGTATCAGGGCAGCCAGGGAGAGGATAGAGGGAGAAACCCAGGAGAGGGCAGAGAAGGAGGGACAGCTGTGCCCACCTGGTCCTTTCATTGTTATCTGCCTCTGCCCTTGCAGTTAGAAGAAGAGTGTTCTGTGTTTAGAAGCCTTTGCAAGTAGCATAGTCAGGAGTCTTTCAGTCCAGGAATTGAAGGTGCTAAAGTAGGAGGAAAACATATATAGAAGAAAGGAAACATCCACATAAGTAAGGTGTGTTTAGTCTGCTAGGGCTGCCATAACAAAAGACCATAGATTGGGTGGCTTCAACAACAGAAGTTTATTGTATTGTCTCACAGTTCTGGAGGCTGGAAGACCAAGATCAAGGTGCTGGCAGGGCTGGTTTCTGCTGAGGCCTCTCTTCTTGGCTTGCAGACAGCCGTCTTCCCTCTGTGTCATCTTCTCTGTACACAAACATCCCTGTGATCTCTTCCTCTTCTTTTAAGGACACCAGTCCTATTGGATTAGGGCCCCATGCTTATGATCTTTTTGGGTTGTTTTTTATTTTTGTTTTGAGATGGGGTCTTGCTCTGTCACCTAGGATGGAGTGCAGTGGCAGGATCATGGCTCCCTACAGCCTTGACCTCCTGTCTCCAATTGTAGTCGTATTGGGGGATTAAGACGTCAATATAGGGGTTTTGAGGGGATGCAGTTCAGTCCGTAATATACAGTAAGCCACTTCTAGACCCAGTCTGAAGTCCTGAGCATTCAGCTGGTATCTGGACTGGATCACCTAAGAAACATTACAGAACAATGTAGGCCTCTGGTATTTAAAATAGTTTAATTATGTCACAGGGTAGTCCTGAATTCCTTCCTAGTTCAGCCAGTCTTGGCCAGCCGAGTTTCGGGGTAGTGATGAGCACTGATGAGGTGACTCCCCCTTCTCCAAACTCTTCTTCTGCCACTGTTCCAAGAAAACCATAAAGGGGAAGTTTAAATAATGGATGGAATTTCCCTGACTTGG
>NW_012103554.1:1438182-1453428 GCF_000951045.1 Mandrillus leucophaeus
AAAAAAAAAAAAAAAAAAGGTGTAGAAGGACTGTCTTCTGCTTCAGATCATGAACTGTAGGAACAAAATAGATATGTGTAAAAATGCTGCTCTTTTTCTGAACCAAAATAAAATTAGATTTTTGTTGTTGTTGTTGTTGGAAAAGGTAGTAGATTTCAGGAGAAATCAGAAAATAAATTATTTCAGAAACACAACAAAACTAAGTACAATGTTAAGTTAAGAAAATTACGTTGAGAAATTGTGATTCTATCACTTTATGAAACAGAATCTTTAGTAATTTTTCAACTTATACCAAGGATATTCTTTTATTTCTTAATGACTAGTTTGAAATATGTAACTATTCTCTCTGTACTGATTTTTAATTAGTGCTCATAAAGGCTATTGATAGAACTCATTCTTTCTCCAAAATAGAGTTAACCCAAAATCAGTAAAGATTCAGAAGATTCATTGTAGTAAAAATTCCAGTCATGAAGGGCAAACGCCCATGAATTTCAGCCTTTGTAGAAGAATCCATTAATGCAGCATTACAAGTAAGTACATTTTAGTGGCTCCTTAGTTATTTTAAGCAGGAGGCCTCCTTAAAGGGCACACAGATAAAGTCAACATAGATCTCCACTGACCCCAGGCATGTGGCCAGAGGTCAACTCCCAACGGCTGTCTGGACTCCCTTTTCCCTGCAGTGCTGTATTGACTCTTGTCTCGGGGGTGACAATCCTTTGATAACAGTTTTTTTATTGGGAGAAAATTTGTGGGAATGCATAAGGTCTTGCTAACATAATTCCATATTATGCTTGCTCAACAGGAGAAGTTTTAGTTTAAACGTAGACTTATTGGAGATGGCTGTGTATCCACAGGTCAGGGAGTCTCGCGTCTGCAGATTCTTTGTGGTTTCTCGTCTGTTGTCGCTTATCCCAAATAAGTAGCTGCGCTTCTTGGAAGAGATGATTGCGTCACTGGAAGGGGTCATGGGAGTCTTCTGATTGAACTCATTTTCCTCCCATCTGAAAGAAAGAAAAGTTGAAAACAAGAGGAAAGACATTTCACACTTCCTGGCATGTAATATCTCGGCCAGTTTTTGTTTGTTTCTTTTTTGAGACAGATTCTCGCTCTGTTGCCCAGGCTGGAGTGCATTGGTGCACTCTCGGCTCACTGCAACCTCGGCCTCCTAAGTGAGTTCAAATGATTCTCCTTCCTCAGCCTCTCAAGTAGCTAAAACGACAGGTGCTCATTACCATACCCAGCTAATTTTTGTTGGTATTTTTAGAAGAGAGAGTTTCGCCATGTTGGCCAGGCTGATTTCAAGTGATCTGCCCGCCTCGGCCTCCCAAAATGCTGGGATTACAGGCGTGAGCCACTGCTCCCAGCCTGGCCAGGTTTAGATCCTGGTTTTGTGACAGACTCAGAATGACTAGAAGATTCACGTTCTGATCCACTGCAGCTAACAAATAAATACAGCTCCAGTTACCACGCGAATCCTGCACTGCCTTTCATCAGCAGATAGTTAAAGGCGGAGAATTGGGTTTTGTTGTTTGTAAAGATAGTGCGTGTAAACAAGCATGCAGTAAATTATGCTATCTGCAGTAGAATCTTCCATTGGTAGCTTTGGTCAGATGGACCCAGATACAGCGCCTTCAGAGTTCTTCTTGTTTTGTCACCGTGAGTAGAGATTTCTATTTACACTGCCTCATCCGTACTGAAATCGTGTTGCAGTCTCAGAAGCTGCAACAGCCATAGAGTCCAGTGACATCCTTACCAGTAAGATGCCTTTGACCTAGAGAGTGCATTTCAGGGGTGGGACAGCATCCCTGTGGCTAAATATGATTATTCATTTCTTTCTCTTAAACTATAAAATGCTTGTTCTTTTTCAAATCCATAGCTACGCACAGATTATAGAGGCATCTTAAAAAGCCTTCTATAGCTGGGTGCAGTGGCTCACGCCTGTAATCCCCAGCACTTTGGGAGGCCGAGGTGGGTGGATCACTTGAGGTCAGGAGTTTGAGACCAGCCTGGCCAACATGGTGAAACCCCGTCTCTACCAAAAACACAGAAAATTAACCAGGCGTGGTGGCGGGTGCCTATAATTTCAGCTACTCTGGAGGCTGAGGCAGGAGAATCGCTTGAACCCGGGAGGTGGAGATTGCAGTGAGCCAAGATCGTGCCACTGCACTCCAGCCTGGGTGAGAGTGAGACTCTGTCTCAAAAATAAAAAAATAAAAATAAAAATAAAACCTTCTATAAAAGCCATAAGATGCCCGCAAATGCCATCTCAAAATGCGGTTAGGCAGGGAAATTACCTGGTATGAGTTGCAACCTAGGCAGCTGGAAAAAAATATGTGTCCACCAGTTACCCTTGTGTTTGATGTTTCAATCTGTAGAACAGTAAGTGTGGTTTTCTTTCTGGGGTCTCCCCCATTATATGCACTCACTGGAGTAACCAGAGAAAAATGTTACCCTCCTGCTGGGAACTTTAACGTCAGAGGCTATGATACCCATCTTCATACCTAAAGTTTTAACATATAGCAAGTCCCCACCTACAAGCAGGTCTGGTGTCAAAAGTATAGTTGTAGTTCATTGTTTGGAACCCAGAATGGATTTTCCCATAGGCGTGTTATGAATGGCAGCTGTATTCCAGGCAGCTGCGGAAGCCTTTTGAGCCCATTTATATACCTGAAGTGCAGTCCTGTGCAATTAGCAAGACAAGAACCAGCCATCATCCATCACAATGTTTTATGTGGTCTCCCAGCTCCCCCCCTCCCACTCTTAGCCGGCCCAGCCAGGCAGGGAAGGGGGTGTTAATGAGGCCTGCAGGTGCACAGATTTGCTCTCCACCTGCTGCATCTGCAGGGGTTAAGCAGGCTTTCCTCTCCTCTTCCCCCTCACCATTCTTCCTCTCCCTCTCCTCACCCCCAGTTTCCCTTTCCCTGTGCTGAAGGGGCTGGGCAGTGAAGTGAGGAAGGGCGGCTGGAGCTGTTGGGGGCTGAGGCCACATTGTGCAGTTCACATCAGAACCCCCTGGGGACTTGCTCCAGTTGCAGATTCAAATGCAGCAGGTCTGGGGTGGGCTCTGAAATTCCAGATATCTAACAGGCTCCCAGGTAATGCCCATGCACAGGCCCACAGGACCCATCTGAGTAACAGGAGTCTCTAAACACCATGCGGGGAGGAGAGGCTGGTGAAGAGGGAAACCTCGAGTCACGACTGAAAGGCAGTGGAGGGTGAGAGCTGAGTTCTATTCTCTAGGCCTTAGGGAAGTCCCTTTTACACTGAGAACTTTTTGCCATGTGGGAAGAAGCAGGCAAACCCTGGATGCCATCAGGTGCTGGCACATCGTAGCCTCATCTCATCCAAGGCGGTCTTGGCCAGGGCATGTGGAGGTTCTACATGACATGGCGTTAACCCTCAGGAGAGCAGGCACAGTAGAACCCGAGTGTCTCCTCCAAGCAACTGGGTGCAGCATTGCCCCACGCGACTGGGTGCAGCATTGCCCCATGCGACTGGGTGCAGCATTGCCCCGTGCAACTGGGTGTAGCATTGCCCCGTGCGACTGGGTGCAGCATTGCTCCATGGGCATCATTTGTATGAGACACTCACTATTAAAGCACAGTAGGAAATGCTGAAATGGAAACAGAACAGGTCATCTGGGAGCCCCAGAATCTAGACCCTGGAGCAGTGTTTCAGGGCCTGAGGATCCGTCGGGGGGCCAGCGTCAGAGGCCCCAGCACACACAGGGCTTCTGATCCAGGAGGAGAGTGTGCGGTTTGAAGATCTTTCATCCCAACACAGCAAAGCGGTGAAGAACCAGTTTTCATCCTGTCTCCACCACTAACTAGCCGTGTGTCCTTGAGCTCATACCCTCATGCCTAAATGTCCTGTGTCCTCATCTGTAAAGTAAGGCTAAAATGAGTACCTACCTCATTAGGGTGCTGGGAAGCTCAATGAGATCTTTTCTGTAAAACCCTTAGACTGTCCATCAAGTGTCACAAAAGCAGTAGTAGGGGTGGCCGTGGCAGTATGGTAGGGGTGAAATGAGTAATTTGAGAGTATAGGCCTACTAAAGTCAAATTTCTGGTGTTGCAACTTATTACTAGTGTGACCCGGGGCAAGTGACTTAGCCTCTCCAAACCTCAGTTTCTTCGCTTGTGAAATAGAAATAATAAAAGTTCCTACCTCCTACATTATTGAGAGGATAAAATGAGGAAAGCATGCAGCACAGTGCCCATCAACAAAGCAAGCTCTCAGTGCATACCAGTTACTGTACTGAGGGAGACTGCAGTGACGACTGGCATCTGAACAGGAGTTTTCCAGCTGTGCTCCGGGAGCTGTAGGTTTTACAAAAATGTGTCTTGGGGGTGAGAAGGAGACCATTATTCACCCTGCCCACAGCCGCTGCCCCCTTCAACCTAATGGGCTTGTCTTTGTTGGGGTTCAGCATGAAGATTTTATTGAGAAGAAAAAGGTTTGGAAGATCACTGTTTTGTAGTTCGGGTGTGTTGTGGGGCCACAGGGAAGATAAATGGTCTCAATTTTCAGGAAGTTGACATTTGCCTTTTCTATTTCATTTCCTTAAACAAAAATTGAAATATCAGATGACAAATTTAAAGAGATACATGCATATAAAATCTAAAGTTCTATGAGGCTGTACTGAATGATAGAGTTCATTTGCGTCATCAGACGCTGTGGCCACTTTATAGCATTTGCTAATCTCTAACACTCGTTTTTCTCCCCCAGATGAGCACCATGCCAGGACTGCCCACCCGGCCCTGCTTTTATGACATAGATCTTGATACCGAAACAGAACAAGTTAAAGGCTTGTTCTAAGTGGACAAGGCTCTCACAGGACCCAATGCAGGTAGGCTGATGTGCTTCAACCTTTTCTCTCTTTGTTTTTTTCCAGTTCGAATCCTTTTTTTGTCATACTTGTTTTTCTGATACCACAGAAGTGATCTGATAAATCCTTTCGTTCCTTGGTTACTCAAATTCCTACCAAATGACTTTCCATGACTGGAGTTCACTCCTGGGTGTGGATGTGAATGAGATGCTCAGATGCTCAGTACACAGCCCTTAGTGTACCTGTGCGTGAGTCCAGTGATAGCCAAATTATGTCATCCCTGAATATAGGTATGTTTAGAGCATCTCTGACCATAACAGAACTCTGTAAACTCATTATTCTTTTCCAGGATTAAAACCAGCATCTGTTGTAATTTTAAAAGAGTAACTTCCTACCTTCCTGCCACGTATCTCTTGGTACAGAGTTAGAATCCTGTGAAAGAGGAATCTTGGTGTATCCGTTTCCTGGGGCTGCCATGACAAAGTATCACAAACTGGGTGGCTTAAAACAGGCTTAAAACAGGAAAGTCTGAAACAGTTCTGGAGGCTAGAAGTCCAAAGTCAAGGTGTCAGCCAGGCCATACGCCCCCCCCACCCACCCGATACTCTGGGGGAATCCTTACTGGCCTCTTCCTAGCATCCGGTGGTGGCTGTCACAACCGGGCATTCCCACCTTGCAGCTGCGTCACGCCCGTCTCAGCCTCTGTGGTCCCACCGCCTTCTCCCTGTGTCTGTCTCACATGCTGTTCACCCTTGTAAGGACCCCAGTCCTATTGGATTAGGTAGGGCCCACCCTAAGAACCTCCTTTTAACTTGATTACTCTGCAAAGACCCTCCCTCCAAATCAGATCACTCTCACAGGTGCTCAGGGTTAGGACTTAAGCATATCTTTTAGGGGACACAGTTCAACCCAGAACATTCGACCGTGGCACAACAGGTGTGTTCGGCTCTCATGTCCCTGGACAGACACACAGCAATAGGACAGACCATTTCACTAGAGGGCCCCATGGGTCCCAGGAAGGACAGGGCAGCAGAAAGTAGGCCACATGATGACTTCCGGTCTGCACAGTCTCAGGTTGGGCTTTGACTTTGAGCTGTCTTAGGCAGCCCAGACCTGGGAACTCTCCGTCTTATTCATGTCCACCCCACAGCACTGCAGCCATACCTGCTGGCTTCTGTCCTGACTCCCCATTGGGAAGAAAAATGACCACATTCCTAAACCTCCTCCCTGGGGGACAACTTCTAATCAGAAGTTTGAAAGACTGAGGGCTGCTTCTCCTACCCCAGGGATCAAACATGTCCTCACCATATTCTAAAGACACATTCCTTCCCCGCAAGCACCCCGCCTCCTTCTCCCCGCTGACTCCTGTTCCTGAGCCCAGAACCTCTCCCTCTTGCCAGCATATTCTCAGCCTTTGCAGATGAGCTTCCATGACCTAAAGACCCTCTTCTTCAACCACCTCTGAGTTACAGCTGCAAGCCAGGCATCCAGGATTCTCATTTCATTTGTTTCACTACCAGTAGTCCACCTGAGGACTTGTTGTTGTTGTTGCTTTTTGAGACAGTGTCTTGCTGTGTCACCCAGGCTGGAGTTCAGCGGTGTGATCCCGGCTCACTGCAACCTCCGCCTCCCAGGTTCAAGCGATTCTCTTGCCTCACCCTCCCCAGTAACTGGGATTACAGGTGTGTGCCACCACACCCTGCTAATTTTTGTATTCTATTTGTTTATTTTTTATTTTATTTTATTTTATTTTATTTTATTTTTTGAGACAGAGTCTCACTCTGTCACCAAGGCTGGAGTATAGCGGCACCATGTCAGCTCACTGCAACCTCTGTCTCCTGGGTTCAAGCAATTCTGCCTCAGCCTCCCAAGCAGTTGGGATTACAGGCACCCACCAGCACACCCAGCTAGTTTTTATATTTTTAGTAGAGAAGGGGTTTCACCATGTTGGCCAGGCTGGTCTCAAACTCCTGACCTCAGGTGATTCACCCACCTCGGCCTCCCAAAGTGCTGGGATTACAGGCGGGAGCCACCATGTCCGGCCTAATAGAGATGGGGTTTCACCATGTTGGCCAGGCTGGTCTCAAACTCCTGACCTCAAGTGAGCCACCTCCTCTGGCCAAGTTTTTTTGTTAAGCCTTTGTTGCTAAAACACCAAAGACCTAGGCTATGGTGAGAAAGCTAAGGGACCCATAAATGAAATTACATTAAAACAAGGTGTGAAATTGTTTGTTTTGGGTTGTGGATGTTGTTTGGGTAGTGTTTGTATGTGGTTTTTGCTGAGAAGCGGGAGCTGTGTTAAGTTGGAGCCATAACTGCATCTTTTATCTTTGTTATTTCAGAAAAAAAAAAACTGTAGAAAATGAAGTAAGGGAGACTAGTTTAACAAAGAAACCCATAAACTCAAGCATTGATAAAATGTTGTTTGTCTTTTGGTGTGAGTTTGTGTGTAGCGAATGTCTTGCATTCCCCAGTAAGGCCGTGGGGAAATATTGCTATTTCCCCAATTGCTAGTTGGCCTAGCAATACCAACTAATCTCTCTTTTTATGTCAGGAACCCATTATGTTACATTTCTGCTGTTTGTCATTTTTCTCCAGAATAAGTGTGTTCAATTCTCCTATCTGTCTTGGACAGTATTTTTCCAGCTTTTTGGTGAGTTTTCACATGCTCTCCAAATAGGTCACATAAGTCCAGTTATACCTTAATCATTGTAGTTAGGACTCAGGTAATGCGAAGGGACACATCCTTAGCTTTACTGATGCATACCCTTCAATCCTTTATTACCTACTCCCTAACAAGAGTTCCTCCAGATCTTATAGACGGGGCCTGCAGGGCAGGACAGGGGCCTGTGGTAATTACCTCCGATGCACTGGGCATTGTGCTAAGCACTTTGCAGGGGTGGTCACAGCACCTCTGCAGCCAAGTGTTGTCCCATAAGGCCACAAGGCTTCAAGAGGACCAAGCCTACCCCTTGGTCACTGAGGGGTGGCCCTGGTCTGCAAGGCTACAGAGCTGCCTTGCCACCCTGTGGCACTGCCTCTCGTTTCGTAGCTGGCACACGTCATTTTGCCAGCCTCATCACATGTCATGCTGGCATCAACCCAGGGAGTTGGGTAGTGTTTTTGTTTAAGAGCTGCAAGAACTCTGCCCAGAGCGGTCGACAACCTGCTCAAGTTGTGCAGCTAGTGACTCCAAAAGCCAAGACTCAACTCCCATCTGTTGACTCTCGATATTACCCCAACCTTTATGCCCCAAACCGAAAGATGCCCTTTTCATTTCAGTCACGGGCAAAATGAACTTTGGCCCATTCCAAAAGATGATATCAGCTATTTGAACAAACAGGTATTTGAAGATAATGGGGTAATTTTTTTTTAATAAGTAAAGATGATTGTTTGGGTATTAAAAGCTATGATTTTGTCATAACTCTTTTTAGTCCAAGTATAATAGAGCCAGCTCTTTCCTAATTCTCTAATGGAATGGCATTTCCACCCCCTACCCACCCCCCAATCCAAGGCCTCCTTCTTCTTTGTGAATTGCTAAATACTGTTCTAGGCTAAGTGGGCAGTGGTTCAAAACCCATCGTTTGACCTTGCTGGAACAATCAAAAACAGATCCAGTGTCCTAAGATAAAACCACCATACAAAGCAAATGTTCCCTCTCGGTGGCTCCTCAGTAATGACCCAGCAAGCATTGTCTGTTTCCTGTGCCTCTCACTGTAGCCATCAGGGACCACTTCTACTAATAATCAGAGGTCTGTGGCTGTTCAAAATGCATAAGATAAAAATGTTAAAGCTCGGACAAACGTGGGCATCCGAAAGGAAATGTCTGGCTTGCTGACTTTGCTCCCTCAGGGATCACACCGTAGATGACATGGATACCCAGGTACTGAGCAGCACACTCATTATTCCCCCAGGAAAGTGTTGAAGGCGCCTCCCACTCGGGAAAAAGATTGCGCTTGGTTGATGACAACTTTCTGTCCTTCCCTTCCTCACCTTTCTAGCCTGTTTCACCTCCTAGGAAACCGTGTGAAACCAAAGGTGAACGTTTTATGCCAAAAAAGCACCAGAATTTGAGCTCTCCTTGCTCCCTCTTCCCAAGACTTCTCTGTAGTCCCTTCACTATTGTTAGAATAAGGGCATGACTCATTCTTTTGGATGTAACTAAATAGAACTAATTAAAATAAGTTGTTTGTCCCAGTGAAATTGATCCGGCTGTTGAGTCTTTTGTTTAAAGATTATTGGAACGAAGGATTTGATATTTTTTTCCCCCTATTCTGTTTTCTCATTCCGAAACTTTATCATATTTCTGAACTTTGGCAAGATTCATTCAAATGAACACACAATAAAGTCTGGCAAATTTCCTAAAGAATTCAGGGACTCCCTTCTTTATTCCGCTCTGAAAAGTTATGTTGAGTACAGAATCAGATTTACTCCAGTCCTGCTATAAATGTTTGTTATTTACAAAAGAATTGCTTTTTCTTGAATTACACATGCAGAAATAAGTTCAGGAAAGAAACTCATTTCTTTCCTAAACTGGCTTATGGCATCAACAGACAAATGGTTAAAGAGAATGTGGTATGTATAGACAGTGGAATACTATTTAGCCATTAAAAAGAATGAAATAATGTCATTTACAGAAGCGTGGATGGAAGTGGAGGTTATTATGAGAAATAAACTGGGCACAGAAAGACAAGTGCTGCATGTTCTCACTCTCATGTGGAAGCTAAAAAGCTTAGCCTCATAGGCAGAATAAATGGTAGATGCCAGAGGCTGGGAAGGATGGGTGGCTGGGAGGAGGGTATGAAGAGAGGTTGGTTTTGGGTACAAACATACAGTTAGACAGAAGAAATAAGCTCTAATGTTTGATCGCAATCTAGGATGACTATACTCAGCAACAATATTTTGTATACTTCAAAGTAACAGGAAGAGAGTACTTGAAATGATACCAACATACAGTAATGATAAATATTCAAGATAATGGACACCCCAGTTACCCTGACTTGATCACTACACATTCTAGGCATGTAATAAACACTCCCATATACCCCATAAGAATATAAAATATTAGGCCGGGTGTGGTGGCTCATGCCTGTAATCCCAGCAACTTGGGAGGCCAAGGTGGGTGGATCACTTGAGCCCAGGAGTTTGAGACCAGCCTGGGAAACATGGCGAAACCCTGTCTCTACTAAAAATAGAAAAATTAGCCAGGCATGGTGGTGCACACCTGTAATCTCAGCTACTCGGGAGACTGAGGCAGGAGAATCGCTTGAACCCAGGAGGTGGAGGCTGCAGTGAGCTGAGATCATGCCACTGCACTCTAGCCTGGGTGACAGAGCAAGACTCGGTCTCAAAAATGTATGTAATGTATCAATACAAGGGAAAAATGGGCAGAAATTTTCAATGATATTTAATAACCATAAATTAATCTTGAGTTGGGTTGCTGCCTGCCAGCCCTTCTGTGAACATGATTTGTTCAGTCGCAAGTCACAAACCACAGGGTTACAAAGTGCCCTGGGAGGGCCCCTGAGCTCTGTAGTTTTAGTCTTGAAACTTTATCTTTTCACAGAGCAATTCAAAAATTGCTCATCACCATTGTGTTCCGAGAAAAGAGGTGCCAATGTATCACCCTGAGCCATCCAAGGAGTGCTGTGTGCCCTCTTCCTTTCCGCTTCCAGGCGGGGGCCAAGTAGGATGGAAGCTCCAGCTTTATACTTAAGTAATCCTCATCAACATCTAAAAGATAGTGATAATTAAATCTCTCCTATGTTGCTAAATTAAATCTCTCCTATCTAACTAAAATGGAATGTTTTAAAGCTTAGGTAACAATTGTGAAATTCTTAATTCCCCTTAAAAACATTTTTTTCTTAGCACATTTTGATTTCTTATTCCCATGCCAAAATAGAATGTTTCGTATATGATATCTTCCAAAATATTTTCCCACTGAGTTAACTTCTGAAATTGCCTCTTCCAATGATAAGCAATAAACAACAGATTCGTTTTTACATTCTAACCTTAGCTATTGCATCTCTGATTGTTTTCATCTGTAATGAGACTTTCTATACTTTGGCCAGTCCTTCTGTTTTTCTTAAAATGTGGGACCACAGGCCGGGCACGGTAATCCTGTAATCACATCTGTAATCCTAGCAATTTGGGAGGCCGAGGCAGGCGGATCACCTGAGGTCAGGAGTTCAAGACCAGCCTGGCCAACATGGCAAAACCCCATCTCTACTAAAATTACAAAAATTAGTCGGGCATGGTGGCAGGTACCTGTAATCCCAGCTACTTGGGAAGCTGAACCCTGAGAATTGCTTGAACCCAGGAGGCGAAGGTTGCAGTGAGCTGATATTGCGTCGCTCCATTCCAGCGAGGGCGACAGACCAAGACTCCATCTCAAAAAAAAATAAAGTCAGACCACAAATTCTAAGTCCCTTTAGACACAAAATCACGGGATACAAATGTAATGTGGCTAATCAGCTGGTCCTCCACCACCCATCTCCGGAGCATGGAAGGCCTTGTCCAGCCTTGCCTTGCCAAGCAAAGGGTCATCTCTACCCTAGCACGCCTGCTGTCCCAAGAGTCATTGACCCTCAGGTCAAGGGATACCAGAGCCACTACAGTGAGGCTGGCCGTGTCTCTGAAATATTTTCTTTTTGTTCATCTTTGTTGTGCTTATAATACTCCTGTTTTCTGTTTATTCCCCTCACTTGAATCAGATGTTAGGGGAGTATTTGAAGCTCCTCGTTCCCTCTCTTCATCAATATCTTCTGTCTAGAAACTAATCAAGCACCCTATCTGGCTCCAAACCGCTCAGTTATCTCTGGGAGGCCAACTCACAGGATTTCAGCAGAGTTGCACTTTCTTGGCCTGAAAGATAAGTCCTTCCGTGTATAAACTCAGATTAAAGGCAACATATTGCATTTACATTTTAGAGGGGTGAACACATTTTTTTCTGGGACTTAAGTGTTGTTTTGTGTCTTCGTTTTTGTTTTTGCTTTTGTTTTTAACGTCGTTTGATTTATTTCTCTTTCTAAGAGATTACAGGATTCAAGAATGGCAACGAATCTTAATAGCCTTTGAGAGAAAGCAGCAAAACTTTAGTACTAATTTCCAGGACCATGAACTTCCATGCTGTCCTAAATGGTATTTTTCAGACATTGCTTTCCGTGCCTACTCTATAAAACCCAAAATCCAAGGTAACAGGATTCCTTATCTAAAATCCTAAACAAGGCTGGGCATGGTGGTTCACACCTGTAATCCCAGCACTTTGGGAGGCCGAGGCAGGTGAATCACTTGAGCCCAGGAGTTCAAGACCAGCCTGGCCAACATGGTGAAACCTCGTCTTTACTAAAAATACAAAAATTAGCTGGGCATAGCGGTGCACACTTGTAATCCCAGCTACTCAGGAGGCTGTGGCAGGAGGATTGCTTGAACCCAGGAGATGGAGCTTACAGTGAGCCAAGATCTCGCCACTACACTCCAGCCTGGGTGACAAAGTGAGACTCTGTCTCAAAAAATTTTTTAAAAAATCCTAAATATTCTCATTCCACAGGATCCTACAAACTTGGAAGTTCTGGGAATTCTGCCAGTATCCCCAAGTAAATCTCTTGGGAAGTTTAGAATGCTGCATGGCGTAGCTGTGCCTGCCCTTCCAGAGTGGTGCAGACGGATTCTCCACGTCTGCTAAGTCAAATATTCCAAACACAGATCAGCCTTATCTAGTGAACAGAACCATCGCTCTGCTCTTGAATTTTCTTTTGGCCTCAAACTTTAGAGCTATAACGTGTTAACGGTTTAACACCAGAGGAGAAAGCTATTCTTAAACTACTCAAACATGGTTTTTTTTCTATTTTTCAGACTCCTGAAACAGACTACTCTTTGCCTTTTTGCTGCAGTTGGAGAAGAAACTGAATTTGAAAAATGTCTGTTATGCAATGCTGGAGACACAGTGAAATAGGCCAAAGATTTCTTCTTGGTTCAAGATGAATTCTGTTCGCAGCGGAGTGTGGCATTCAGCAAAAGGACCTCCACCAAGACCGAAAGAAACTAATTTATTTCTGTTTCTGTAGAGTTTACATTATTTCTACTGCTTACACTTTAGAATGTTTATTTTATGGGGACTAAGGGATTAAAAGAGTGTGAACTAAAAGGTAACATTTTCCACTCTCAAGTTTTCTACTTTGTCTTTGAACTGAAAATAAACATGGATCTAGAAAAGCAACCAGCAAGTTTTCAGTGCCAGATAAAACTCTTTGCCCTCTAGAGGTAACTCCTCATGGGAGGCAGCTGGGAGTGTTACCTGACACCGGTTTCCTAGAAAACTGGGAAGGCAACCAAGCTTCTTAAACGTGACAAGAAAAGCAATAATACGCATCGAGAAATAGCTAATCAATCGGGAAATCTGACTGTCAGGGATCTCTTGTAATATCTCTTGGAATGAAGTGCGCTGTGTATCCAATGCTGTTTTCCAGCGCCAGTGAAGTTGCTATTTCTTACCTAAAACAAATGGGTTTATGCTAGTTTCTTCCACCAAGGAATGAGTCTCAATGGCCATTAAACTTTCTAAGGCCCACAGGGCTAGAAAAAGTCGCTCTTAAAGGTCAGGTGTTTGGAAAATGTTTTTCCTTTTGCCCAACCCTTAATTAATGGTAGAGAATGTTCTGTGGCCTATTCCCCTCACTGGGAGTTCCTGACCCTTCTTTGTTTTCCAATTTTCCTACAATAATATAAAATTACGTAAAAGTTAAAACAAAACCAAGGATTCAGGAAGAAACAAGCAGTGATTGTCCTCTAGGCAGCCTAAAGAAAATAGTCACCATAAATATCTTAGATGTCCTCCAGGCATATCCTGCAGGATCTTTCCTGCGTCCTCTCATCCTACACCCTCCAGTGACCCTGCCCAGCCATTGCTCAGCCCATAATGCATCTTTATGCACAATTTGTCCCAAAACACTGTTTAGGAACTCAAAAGCCTCCCACTCAAAAGCTGTCCGTCCCAAGAATAATTTCACTTGGTAATTCTGAAGTGTCCTTCCCCATCCCTGCCCTTTATTTGGGAGTACACCTCTCCAAATATACAGTAAAACACCAGTTAACTGTATATTTGGAGAGGTATACTCCCAAATCAAGGGCATATCCCTCTCCCTTTACAGTAAATTTGTAAACCCTTTATAATCTTCAAATAGATGCATACATTGAAAACCCTATATATTCCACTCAGAAAGCTGTCTTTTTTTTTTTTTAAGATTGGGGGCTCACTCTGTTGCTCAGGTGGAGTGCAGTGGTGCAATCATGACCCACTACAGCCTCAACCTCCCAGGCTCAGCCTCCAGAGAAGCTGGGACTACAGGCACGCACCACCCCACCCAGCTAATTTTTGTATTTTGGTAGAGACAGGGTTTCACCATGTTACCCAGGCTGGTCTCAAGGTCCGGGGCTCAAGCGACCTGCCCACCTCAGCCTCCCAAAGTGCTGGGATTAGAGGCGTGAGCCACCATGCCTAGCCATGAATTGATTTTTAAGCAGTTGCCTTCTGCTACTCATGTTTTTATTCTTTTCCTCTGCACTGAAAAGTTAATTTTCTATTTTTGAAAACATTTTTTAAAAAAATATTTTAGGAATCTCCATTCAAAAAGCTTTAGCCTGGGGACTCCTTTCCTTACCTACTTTTACCAGACAACTCATCAACTCAAAAAGTAAATAAGCATCCTGCATACCAGTGCGGGAGAGTTTTCCACTGCTCGCTTTGGAAGGACTATCACCCAGGTGCTGCTGGAAACCGCAAACTGTTTCCCATTGTGTAGGCTCATTCAAAGTCCTCTGGGTGTCGTAACTCGGGCTCTGATGGATTTGTTTTTGCTCATTCGCTACCCTACTGATGGTAGCGTGTATTTGACTCCCACTGAGTGATATGCAGTCTCCATTATGAAGAAAGGTTAATTAATGGGCTCATGAACTCCCGATGACTTACGGCATTCACAGAGAAAAAGAAGTATTATTATGGGGAGTATTGGGAGGAGCCAGTTATCAACCATCTCTTCTGAGGCCACAGCATGAGAAAAGAAAAATCACATAACCTTTGGCGTGGTGGGTTTCAGTTAGAAGTCTTCCCAAGAAGAGTGGATACTGATTTCTTTCTGCCTTTAATTGAAATGTAAAAAACTAATAGGCCAGAGATGGTGAGTGGCTCCAATTACCCACTGTGGCGCACAAATGTGTGATCATGCTCCCGTCTGCTTGAGGACTGGCAGTAGTGACATCTGCCAAGGTGAGGTCCCAGACCAGAAGAATCATCTGTGAAAGCTGCCCAAAGAACACACTATAGGGATTAACTGAGGAAGAGATGCATAGGGACTTGGGAAAACAGCAGCAAGGCAATGAGCCAACCCACTCATTCAGAATTCTTTTTTTTTTTTTTTTTT
>NW_012103554.1:1454323-1457634 GCF_000951045.1 Mandrillus leucophaeus
GCCAGGCTGGCCTTGAACTCCTGACCTAGTGATCCACCCACCTCGGCCTCCCAAAGTGCTGGGATTACAGGTGTGAGCCACCGCGCCTGGCCAACAAGTGCATTCTTACAGCATTTGTTACAAACCTATAATCCGTATCCTCTGAAAAAGTCAAGCATCATGACAAAACAACTAGTCAATCAACAGATCTTCATGTAACACTGTAAACCATAATGCAGCCAGAGACAGATACACCCCAAAACTCTAACAGCTATACTTCAGAACAGCAGAATGAACTAGAATTCAGGGGTCTGAATTTGAATGGGGAAAAAATGTAACATCTTTATGGCTGTAATGTAGCATTTCCTTCCTTATTGTTTGTTTTGAGATAGGATCTCATTCTGTCGCCCAGACTGGAGTACAGTGGCACAATCACAGCCCACTGCAGCCTCCACCTCCCAGGCTCAAGCAATCCTCCCACCTCAGCCTCCCCAGTAGCCGGGACCACAGGCACACCACCAAACCACACCACGCTAATTTTTTATTTTTTGTAGATACGAAGTCTTGCCACATTGTCCAGGCTGGTTTCGAACTCCTGGGCTCAAGTGATCATCTCACCTCAGCCTCCTAATGTGTTGGGATTACAGGCATGAGCCACTGTGAGTGGCTTTTTTTTTTTTTCCTAGCCACTAGACCTCCAGGGAAACAGTACCTATGTCTTTGTCACCAATCACAGATATTTTAATGTGACATGACAGTTTCTACAAATATTCACAATAGCATTTATGCTTCTCACTGCATCAAAATTATAGTAGTTATTAGATCTCCCACTGTCTTTGTATCACATGTAAATAAAGAGGCACATACATTGCTATAACCAAATGTGGTACCTTTTCTATACTTTAATAATTGCATTTCAGGCTGGGTGCAGTGGCTCATGGCTGTAATCCCAGCATTTTGGGAGGCCAAAGCGGGTGGATCACTTGAGGTTAGGAGTTCGAGACCAGCCTGGCTAACGTGGTGAAAACCCATCTCTACTAAAAATACAAAAATTAGCCAGGCATGGCGGCACACACCTGTAGTCCCAACTACTCGGGAGGCTGAGGCAGGAGAATCGCTTGAGCCAGGGAGGCAGAGGTGGCAGTGAGCCAAGATCACACCACTGCACTCCAGGTGTGCAACAAGAGCAAAATTCTGTCTCAAAGAAAAAAACAAGCATTTTACTATCGTTGATTTGTTTTATAATCAAAAGTGTTTTCATTTAGGCATTTAAAAAATATTCTAAGAAGGGATCCATGGGCTTCACCAGCTTGTCCAAGGGCATCCGAGGCACATAAAAGGTTAGAATCCCCTGGACTAGATGAGATGCTAACAGCCTAGGTTCTGGTTCTGTGGCAGCATTACCTAGTCTCCAATGTTGCTACCTCTACATCTGCACCTCAGTCCGTCTCTATAGGTCCCTGATCCAGGGTGCCTGGTGTGCCTATAATACAGTCTTGGTCTGTATGTAATGGTAACACAGGCAGCAACTGCCACCAAAGTTTCCCCAGCCTGATTCAGAGGATGCACAAGAAGCTCTGGACATGGTGGAGTGCCTAAGCCTTGGTTAGCAACTCCACCCCCAAGCCAGCCCCTGAGCTCCCACCCCGCCCTGCTCTGAGGCCAGGCTTCTGCACATGGTTTTAGATGCTGCCCAGCAATGGAGTTCTCACCTGACCTGGGTCCTGCCCGTAGCTCACACAGGGCCACAGCTTGCATATTAGTGGTCAGACAGCATTGCTCACGGTAGATGGGACGGAGTTGAATAGCCAGTGTACATTCCTGAAAGACCAGAGTCCGACCACTTGGCAACTGTGGGTGGAATGCTGCCTACGAGAGCACCATGTCCTAAACATACATGTACATAACCATGGAGTCAGTGGATTGTCCAGGGAACTGCTATTGATGAGTGCTGGGCCTTCCTAAAGGTCTTGGTAAAATGGTTGGTTTCTAGGACAAAAGGCATATCATGAACCACAAAGGATGGGGAAAATACTTCACAAATTGGAGTAGGACCATAAAGTTAAGTCTTCAATATGAGTAAGAAAAAATTAATTTTATTTTATTTTATTTTTTGAGATGGAGTCTCACTCTGTCGCCCAGGCTGAAGTGCAGTGGCACGATCTTGGCTCACTGCAACCTCCACCTCCCAAGTTCAAGTGATTCTCCTGCCTCAGCCTCCCAAGTAGCTGGGATTACAGGCACGTGCCACCATGCCCAGCTAATTTTCATATTTTTAGTAGAGACAGGGTTTCATCATGTCGGCCAGGCTGGTCTAGAACTCCTAACCTCCGGTAATCCGCCTTCCTCGGCCTCCCAGAGTGCTGGGATTACAGGTGTGAGCTACTGAAATTCTTAACTTCTCCTCCCTCCTGTGATCTCAGCCTTGTCAATGTAGGTCATCACCTTAGGTATTTTGTTTGTTTGTTTGTTTTGAGACAGAGTTTCGCTCTTGTTGCCCAGGCTGGAGTACAATGGCGCGATCTCGGCTCACCGCAATTTCCAGCTCCCAGGTTCAAGTGACTCTCCTGCCTCAGCCTCCCGAGTAGCTGGGATTACAGGCATGCGCCACCATGCCCAGCTAATTTTATACATTTTTACTAAAAATCTAGAGACGGGGTTTCTCCATGTTGGTCAGGCTGGTCTCGAACTCCCAGCCTCAGGTGATCCGCCTGCCTCGGCCTCCCAAAGTGCTGGGATTACAAACATGAGCCACCGCACCCAGCTCACCTTAGGTATTTTTTGTTGTTCTCTTTTTGGGGGTGTTGGGGGACCGGGTCTCACTTTGTCACTCAGGCTGGAGTACAGTGGCATGATCTTGACTCACTGCAACCTCCGCCTCCTGGACTAAAGTGATCCTCCCACTTCGGCCCCTTGAGTAGCTGGGACTACAGGCATGCACCATCACACCTGGCTAATTTTTTATATTTTTCGTAGAAACAGGGTTTTGCCATGCTGCCCAGGCTGGTCTCGAACTCCTCAGCCCAAGCAATCCTCCACCTCTGCCTCCCCAAGTGCTGGGATTACAGGCGTGAGCCACCACACCCAGTCACCGTAGGTATTTTAATCCTTATTATTTTGTGCTACTTAAACTCTAGGATAGCAACCTCCCCAGGTCCAAAGTGTGGCGCTTTCCTGTGTCCTAGGCTGTGGGTGCCCTGTTTCAACTACAATGGACAGTTTTCATGAGGCAGCACCCATAACTGGCCACATCCAGCGTATTCAAGTTAAGCAAAACCACAGGAGCCAGTTGCCCATAGAAATCCTCTCTGGGCAATTAATAGCAGGTCCCC
>NW_012103554.1:1458724-1504963 GCF_000951045.1 Mandrillus leucophaeus
CCAAGCTGGAGTGCAGTGGCGCAATCTCGGCTCACCGCAACCTCCGCCTTCCGGCTTCAAGCGATTCCCCTGCCTCAGCCTCCAGAGTAGCTAGGATCACAGGCGCACCACCAGTACACCCAGCTAATTTTTGTGTTTTTAATAGGGACGGGGTTTCACCATGTTGGCCAGGAAGGTCTTGATCTCTTGACCTCATGATCTGCCCACCTCGGCCTCCCAAAGTGCTGGGATTACAGCCATGAGCCACCACGGCTCATGGCCAATTCATTTTTATAAAATCACATGCAGTGGTTAGGCTTCTCTTCTCCTTAGCGCCCTAGGTTTGCATTTTAGTCTCCTGAAATGCTTTAAAAATACAAACTTTCAGATACGTTATTAACTGTATTTCATCCCAGGATTAAAAGGAGACTCCAGACAGGTTTGTGCCTGTGCCCCTCTGTTTTGGTGTGGCGGGCCTCAGAGGAGGGCAGTGTAATTGCAGAGACTGAGTTTGAGGTTAGAGTGTTTATGTAACAAATCAGCTCAACTTAAATATTTCTTGTGGTGCGGTCAGGGCTGCAAACATTCGCCCAGGACAGCAGCGTGAATGTCATCTGTTTATTCAACCCTGTGTGGGCATCGATGTTTATGTGAAAGGACCCTGATCGTTTAAAGCCAGTTAATATTTTCAATCATACATCATGTTGCTTACGTATCTTACAATCAGGATTGTGAAGAGACAAGTTTTCCAAAAAATCAGACTGGTTGCATTTGTATATGTGCTTATGAGCAGACACATTTAATGAATGTTCATTTGGCAAAGTCTTACAATTAAGGATTTTTTCTTCCAGAGGTAATTACATGAGCCCTGATAATTTTCCTCTAAGTCAGCCTCTGATTACCTCCCCGCTTGATAGAGACAACATGTACCAGACAAACAGCGGAGACAGACTCCCTGAGAGAACTGCAAGCGCTCTCTGGGGTTCAGAACAAGCCAACTGTATGAGAAGTGATACTTTCCAACTTCATGTCTTCATGGAGGTGGATGCCAAGAGAATTTGGGGACCAGGGGAAAAGCAATGACGAGTAGCTCCCCTACTCCTCCCAAGACATTTTAGATTGTGGCTTCATTATTTAGTTTGAAATTTAAATTCCTGGAATATCAGACACCCCCAAACTCAAATGTGAGTAAAGAAATGCATTCCAAAGCCAAATGTAAATTCTTTTTAAATTATTCATGCACCTAGCTCACCATTAGAACAGATAATTGAAGTAACTGTAAATATGCATAAACAGAAATGACAGAAACAGAAACATCCACAACAAATTACAGATGGACAGAAAAATCCGCTTAAGCGCTAAATAATTAGGGAGGAGAGAAGCCAAGGAAGGCAGGAGGCCATAGCTCTGGAGTGATGGGTGGGTTGGGACTATTCTGCAAACAGCCAGAAAGATGGGAGCCAATTTGGAGGGGAGGGAGGGGACCTGGCTGAGAGTAAGGGGCGTGACGAGGGCTGAGGGGCAAAGCGTGTGTAGGGAAAGATAAATCCGTGATGGGTTCTGGTTTCTGACAAGTCTGAACTCAGAGAGGCAAAAGTGACAGAGGGAATCCTGGTCAACATGAAAAAAAAAGAAAGTACGCTACAGATGAGATGGTGGGGGTCTTCCCGAAACCACCAATCAGAGCACAGGGAAGTGACATCACATCTGCAGCTTCCCACCCCAGGGCTGGGCCCATTCGCTTCCCTGCGGATGAGCAGGGAGTCAAAATGTTCTTAGAAGCAATTCTCCTGTAGTAGATGGCAATTTGGGAGCAAGAATATGCCAAGCGGAGGTGGGCGGATCACCTGAGGTCAGGAGTTTGAGACTAGCCTGGCCAACATGGTGAAACTCGGTCTCTACTAAAAATATAAAAATTAGCTGCACATGGTGGTGGGCACCTGTAATCCCAGCTACTCAGGAGACTGAAGCAGGAGAATCACTTGAACCCAGGAGGCAGAGGTTGCAGTGAGCAGAGATCGTGCCACCACACTCCAGCCTGGGCAACAAAGGGAGACTCTGTCTCAAAAAATATATATATATATATGCTAATTGGCAAATGGTTTGAGGTTCCCCTATTTAAAAAAAAAATAGGGGGTTCAAAGCAGCTATTTAGAACCCAGCAGGTTTTAAGGGTTAAGGAATATGATGTTCTCCCAGGGCCCCCCAAGTCCTTATTTGCCACCACAGTTTGTTCCCTTTCAATTGCACGAAGGTAACCGACAAAAGGAAGCTCTCCGGAAAACTTAATGAAGTCGGCAAAGCAACCTGAGCATGAAAGTCCAATATTGGCTGCGATATTTTTCATTCCTAAGTCAATGTACCTAAGTTAATCATGGAAAGTTCAGCTTTTAGCATAATTTTTTTCTTTGGAGACAATCTCTATTGCCTAAGCTGGAGCGCGGTGGCGCAATCACAGCTCACTGCAGCCTTGACCTTCCTGGGCTCAGGTGATCCTCCCCGCTGAGCCTCCTGAATAACTGGGACTACAGGCACGCACTATCATGCCCAGTTACAATTTTTTAAATTTTTTGTAGAGATGGGGTTTCACTATGTTGCCCAGGGTGGTACCAAACTCCTGAACACAAGCGATCCTCCCACCTTGGCCTCCGAAAGTGCTGGGATTGCAGGCATGAGCCACCATCCCAGCCTCTTAGCAGATTTTGAAACTTGAGCAGAGATTTGAGTAGGTGTCCCCCCTTTGTACAGACATCTGGTGGTGGCTGACAGTTCTCGTTCCAAGCCCTGGTCAGCAGCCCGGTGAGGACTGAGAGTGAAGACCAGATGCTTCAAAGAGCCACCAAAATGAAGGCTCACAGCAATCAGATAACAGTAGCAACAGGAAGCCAGTCAAGATGGGCATCCAGTTATTTAACATCTGATTCTAACAGTGAACATTGACTGAAAGATTAACATTTGCCAGGGACTATCCCAATGATCTTGCACAGATTATTTTATTTAATCCTACAACAACCTTAGAAAGTAGGTGCATAGTTGCTTTTTAAAAAAATTTTTTCCTCATTTTGTAGTTAAGGAAACAGAGACTCCGAGAGGTAAGGGAGCATACCCCAGATGCCACCATCTGCAAGTGACGGCTGGGATTCAGCCTGGTCCACCTGACTGTAGAGCCATGTGCGATGCACTGAGCACTTCTGCCTGAATCCAGTGGGGGCCGTCCAGGTTGGGATGAAGCTATGTGCAGAGGAATGAAAGCTTTGAGATGCTCTAAGGGTTCTCGGACCCAGCTGTGTGGTGGGAATTTGAAATCTCAAAGAGCGAAGAAGCCACTTCTGTAGTAGGTGATTTGGGAAGAGTAAGCGAGGAAACATAGCGTCTGCATACCCCTGAGTGGGGACGACAGTACTGACAGTACTAACCCAGACAGACTGCCTGGGACCCCCACATTGTGTCCAACATGGGTAAGAAGAGAGGGACTTGTGTCCATGGAGCTTGTGTCCTCGCACACATGACCACCAGCCTCGTCACACGGAGGCTTACCTCCATGTCACCAGGGGGCAAGTGTCATGGGAGGCCAGCCTCCCCTCATCCTCACAGCGACCAATGGACCCACACCAGGCATTGGTGTGCAGTGAGCCTACCCCACATACCCCACCTGTAAGCCACAGCCCTGATGCTGGTCCTAGAACTGAGGCGTGGGATCAAAGCAGAAAAATCAGTCAACTTTAAAATTGCTAATATTGCCATCCAGATATTTTTTATAGGAGAATCTTGTTTAAAAATCCAGCAGAGACCAGGCGCAGTGGCTCATGTCTGTAATCCAAGCACTTTGGGAGGCCGAAGCAGGTGGATTACTTGAGGCCAGGAGTTCAAGACCAGCCTGGCCAACAGGGTAAAACTCTGTGTTTACTAAAAATACAAAAATTAGCCAAGCGTGATGACGCATTCCTGTAATCCTAACTACTCAGGAGGCTAAGGCTTGAGAATTGCTTGAGCCCTGGAGGCGGAAGTTGGTTGCAGCGAGCCGAGATTGTGTCACTGCACTCCAGCCTGGGCAGCAGAGCAAGACCCTGTCTCAAAAAAAAAATTAATTAATTAAAATTAAAATGTGGCAGGATTACGAAGTCATCTCTGAGTTACTATACCTGAGAGATGAATACACATCTTATGGGGTGTGTGATTCAAATTATGACACTTTTAAGCACTTGCCCTATGCACGACACTGAGCCTGGTTCTAGGAGTAAGGACTCCTCGGTGCAGGCAGATAAGCACATAGCTTCCATGGAATGCAGAATGGTGATTCCACCTGTCTTTGTTTTCACAGTTTACAGAGCACGACGATGCGGCAGACCCTGCACCCAGCCCTGAGAATGCAAAGTTGATGGGTGAGGTGTCTGCTCTCAGGAGGTTCACTATTGAGTAGGCAAAAGAGCGTCATAGGACCCAAGACAGAGGTGGAGACAGGGGAGGTAAAGGAAGGGAGGAGTCTGGAGCAGAGTCAGAAAAAGCTTCTCAAAGGAAGTGATACTGCAGAAATGTGCAGGAACCAGACTGGATGGTGAGGGAGGTGGTGGATGGAGAGGCTCTGACCATGCGGATTAGGTAAAGATTCACACAGCTGGGTTCAATCGATGCTGGGATGCTAGGTAAATCACCACCTTCCTTCTTCTTGTTGGAGTGTAGTATAAAATAATGGATCAGAGTTCAGGTTGAATCCTGGCTCTAACCTTCACTAGCTGTGTGACATTGGGTAAAATAGTTAACCTCTCTAGGCCTTACTTGCCTCATCTGTACAATGGGGATAACAACAGCACCAGCCTCACAGCATGGTTATGAAGGAAGAATTTTGTGAATAAAGTGCTCAGTACTGGGTTTGGCATAGTGTGCTCATTGAGTGTTATTATCATTACCATGATTACTAATAGTAGTGTTATTTATATTCCTGCTTAGCAGCCTTTAGGAGCTGCTTAATAATTCTTTCACGGGACGAATGAGTTCACCAACTCATTGTCAACATGGACATTACCATTGCCCAAGATGGCAGCAGGAAACAGCACAAAGAGAATCCATGAGCCAGGTGCCATTAAGGAAAGGGAAACATTGTCCGGAGGTTGATAGAAAATGGCAATGAAGGATGGGTATGGTCACTTCACATTTGCTGAAACAGGCCCACAAGCCACTTCTGTAGTAGGTGATTTGGGAAGAGTAAGTGAGGAAACAGAGTCTGCATACCTCTGAGTGGGGACGACAGTACTGACAGTACTAACCCAGACAGACTGCCTGGGACCCCCACATTGTGTCCAACATGGGTAAGAAGAGAGGGACTTGTGTCCATGGAGCTTGTGTCCTCGCACACATGACCACCAGCCTCGTCACACGGAGGCTTACCTCCATGTCACCAGGGGGCAAGTGTCATGGGAGGCCAGCCTCCCCTCATCCTCACAGCGACCAATGGACCCACACCAGGCATTGGTGTGCAGTGAGCCTACCCCACATACCCCACCTGTAAGCCACAGCCCTGATGCTGGTCCTAGAACTGAGGCGTGGGATCAAAGCAGAAAAATCAGTCAACTTTAAAATTGCTAATATTGCCATCCAGATATTTTTTATAGGAGAATCTTGTTTAAAAATCCAGCAGAGACCAGGCGCAGTGGCTCATGTCTGTAATCCAAGCACTTTGGGAGGCCGAAGCAGGTGGATTACTTGAGGCCAGGAGTTCAAGACCAGCCTGGCCAACAGGGTAAAACTCTGTGTTTACTAAAAATACAAAAATTAGCCATCTCTATTGCCTAAGCTGGAGCGCGGTGGCGCAATCACAGCTCACTGCAGCCTTGACCTTCCTGGGCTCAGGTGATCCTCCCCGCTGAGCCTCCTGAATAACTGGGACTACAGGCACGCACTATCATGCCCAGTTACAATTTTTTAAATTTTTTGTAGAGATGGGGTTTCACTATGTTGCCCAGGGTGGTACCAAACTCCTGAACACAAGCGATCCTCCCACCTTGGCCTCCGAAAGTGCTGGGATTGCAGGCATGAGCCACCATCCCAGCCTCTTAGCAGATTTTGAAACTTGAGCAGAGATTTGAGTAGGTGTCCCCCCTTTGTACAGACATCTGGTGGTGGCTGACAGTTCTCGTTCCAAGCCCTGGTCAGCAGCCCGGTGAGGACTGAGAGTGAAGACCAGATGCTTCAAAGAGCCACCAAAATGAAGGCTCACAGCAATCAGATAACAGTAGCAACAGGAAGCCAGTCAAGATGGGCATCCAGTTATTTAACATCTGATTCTAACAGTGAACATTGACTGAAAGATTAACATTTGCCAGGGACTATCCCAATGATCTTGCACAGATTATTTTATTTAATCCTACAACAACCTTAGAAAGTAGGTGCATAGTTGCTTTTTAAAAAAATTTTTTCCTCATTTTGTAGTTAAGGAAACAGAGACTCCGAGAGGTAAGGGAGCATACCCCAGATGCCACCATCTGCAAGTGACGGCTGGGATTCAGCCTGGTCCACCTGACTGTAGAGCCATGTGCGATGCACTGAGCACTTCTGCCTGAATCCAGTGGGGGCCGTCCAGGTTGGGATGAAGCTATGTGCAGAGGAATGAAAGCTTTGAGATGCTCTAAGGGTTCTCGGACCCAGCTGTGTGGTGGGAATTTGAAATCTCAAAGAGCGAAGAAGCCACTTCTGTAGTAGGTGATTTGGGAAGAGTAAGCGAGGAAACATAGCGTCTGCATACCCCTGAGTGGGGACGACAGTACTGACAGTACTAACCCAGACAGACTGCCTGGGACCCCCACATTGTGTCCAACATGGGTAAGAAGAGAGGGACTTGTGTCCATGGAGCTTGTGTCCTCGCACACATGACCACCAGCCTCGTCACACGGAGGCTTACCTCCATGTCACCAGGGGGCAAGTGTCATGGGAGGCCAGCCTCCCCTCATCCTCACAGCGACCAATGGACCCACACCAGGCATTGGTGTGCAGTGAGCCTACCCCACATACCCCACCTGTAAGCCACAGCCCTGATGCTGGTCCTAGAACTGAGGCGTGGGATCAAAGCAGAAAAATCAGTCAACTTTAAAATTGCTAATATTGCCATCCAGATATTTTTTATAGGAGAATCTTGTTTAA
Organism: Mandrillus leucophaeus; assembly: GCF_000951045.1. Lineage (NCBI taxonomy): Eukaryota > Metazoa > Chordata > Mammalia > Primates > Cercopithecidae > Mandrillus > Mandrillus leucophaeus. The sequence goes on from NW_012103554.1 coordinate 1,465,838, forward strand.
AAATCCAGCAGAGACCAGGCGCAGTGGCTCATGTCTGTAATCCAAGCACTTTGGGAGGCCGAAGCAGGTGGATTACTTGAGGCCAGGAGTTCAAGACCAGCCTGGCCAACAGGGTAAAACTCTGTGTTTACTAAAAATACAAAAATTAGCCAAGCGTGATGACGCATTCCTGTAATCCTAACTACTCAGGAGGCTAAGGCTTGAGAATTGCTTGAGCCCTGGAGGCGGAAGTTGGTTGCAGCGAGCCGAGATTGTGTCACTGCACTCCAGCCTGGGCAGCAGAGCAAGACCCTGTCTCAAAAAAAAAATTAATTAATTAAAATTAAAATGTGGCAGGATTACGAAGTCATCTCTGAGTTACTATACCTGAGAGATGAATACACATCTTATGGGGTGTGTGATTCAAATTATGACACTTTTAAGCACTTGCCCTATGCACGACACTGAGCCTGGTTCTAGGAGTAAGGACTCCTCGGTGCAGGCAGATAAGCACATAGCTTCCATGGAATGCAGAATGGTGATTCCACCTGTCTTTGTTTTCACAGTTTACAGAGCACGACGATGCGGCAGACCCTGCACCCAGCCCTGAGAATGCAAAGTTGATGGGTGAGGTGTCTGCTCTCAGGAGGTTCACTATTGAGTAGGCAAAAGAGCGTCATAGGACCCAAGACAGAGGTGGAGACAGGGGAGGTAAAGGAAGGGAGGAGTCTGGAGCAGAGTCAGAAAAAGCTTCTCAAAGGAAGTGATACTGCAGAAATGTGCAGGAACCAGACTGGATGGTGAGGGAGGTGGTGGATGGAGAGGCTCTGACCATGCGGATTAGGTAAAGATTCACACAGCTGGGTTCAATCGATGCTGGGATGCTAGGTAAATCACCACCTTCCTTCTTCTTGTTGGAGTGTAGTATAAAATAATGGATCAGAGTTCAGGTTGAATCCTGGCTCTAACCTTCACTAGCTGTGTGACATTGGGTAAAATAGTTAACCTCTCTAGGCCTTACTTGCCTCATCTGTACAATGGGGATAACAACAGCACCAGCCTCACAGCATGGTTATGAAGGAAGAATTTTGTGAATAAAGTGCTCAGTACTGGGTTTGGCATAGTGTGCTCATTGAGTGTTATTATCATTACCATGATTACTAATAGTAGTGTTATTTATATTCCTGCTTAGCAGCCTTTAGGAGCTGCTTAATAATTCTTTCACGGGACGAATGAGTTCACCAACTCATTGTCAACATGGACATTACCATTGCCCAAGATGGCAGCAGGAAACAGCACAAAGAGAACCCATGAGCCAGGTGCCATTAAGGAAAGGGAAACATTGTCCGGAGGTTGATAGAAAATGGCAATGAAGGATGGGTATGGTCACTTCACATTTGCTGAAACAGGCCCACAGTTCAATAGTCATGTAGAGTTAATAATCTATAAAGTGAAAGGAATAAGGTTTTTTCCTTAAAGACTTGTTCCATCTGCTTGTATGCAGTTGAGACTTGCAAGCCTGAGGGGCTGAATCCAACAAGCTCCAAAGTCCTCATGGTGGGGAGAAGGGAGTTGGGTGGTGAAACCGAGCCCAGAAGGTTCTAAAAACTTCCTGCCTGGTCTGGGGTTCTCCACCAAAAGCTCCCAGGAGCTATGAGTACAGGTGCAAGCCAAAGCCTCGGTGGGCAGGACACCCCCACGCGCGCAATGATTGTGAGGAAAAGCCCACGGCGGCTCCCACAGAGGCCCCACTTTGCAGACTCCAAGCCCAACATGGGGGCCAGGCCTGGCTCCATGGAACACTGACGATCATGGCGCCCTGCCTGAGGGCACCCTAACTCTAGAACAATCTCTTCCTCTTTCTCCACCCAAGGTGCCCTTAGAAAAGAGTGGGAGAGCAAACTCATTCCCTGGGGTGCTTTATTAAGAAACTGAATCCAGTGTAACTCTATTATTCATTTGCTTAGGATGCTTCTGTTTTAATAGGACCCAGTAGCAGTCACTCTAGGGCACCATCAGGCCGGCCAGGAGAGCACTTTCAAAGTCACAGCCATTCCCCAACGGCCCATACCACCGGCCTCCCTCCCCAGAGAGACACTCCCACACATGCACTCACCCTGCTGTGGTGCAAGCAGAAAAAGGTGCTTTGAACTTAGCAAAACGAACAAAGCTCTGCCGAGGTGTTCCAAAGGAAACGAGGAATGTGAGGCACCATTCGCCTTCCTGGTTTTGCCAAGACTGCTCTTAGTCGCCTTCAGAGTGAAACTCAGGGTTTTCATGACAGCTTTGCTCTCTCAAATCCCAGACCACCTGCAGCTGCAAACTAGGTCTCCTCTGACCCACTGGTGGCCAAGGAGTAGTATCAGGCAGAAGCTGGTATTTCTGCTGCCCCCAGACCCGCAATCCCAAGTTGGCATCTGGAAGTGCCCCTTCCTGCCGCTCTCTCTGCCCAGCACGGTGCCCTCCCTCGGCTGGGCCCCTGGCCTCCCAAGCATAAAGGTCCCATGCTCAGACGCAGCACCTTCATATAGACACTGCTCATGGCAGAGGTGGCCAGCTCTTCCAGTCTGTGTCTCAAACAGCGCCCCAAGAATGCAGAGACTCTGATCCTTGGAATGCAAGCACAAATTCACTCTCATTAGGCTGAATTTGTATTATGGTTTTCACAATTCAAGTATTTCTTACGTTTGTTTTACAAAATTAAAAATACATTGTCAAGAATATCATTGTCAGCTGAGCACAGTGGGCCACGCCTGTAGTTCCAGCTACTCAGGAGACTGAGCTGGGAGGATCACTTGAGCCCAGGAGTTCGAGGCTGCAATAAGCCATGATGACGATGTCTGTGAATGACCACCGCACTCCAGCCTGGGCAACATAGTGAGACCCTGTTGCCAAAAAAAAAAGGTAAATAAAATAATACAATAAAATAAGAATATCATTGCCATTCTCAACCACAAATGGAATTATTTATTTGGATTTCAATTGTATCAGCAAAGTTTACTTCATACAATTGCAGTCTATCTCCTTTTTTAAAAACTCTTTATTTCTATAGCAAAAAAGAATGTGGAAAAAGTTAAATACAGAATTATCATATGACCCAGCAATTCTACTCCTAGGTATATACCCCAAAGAATTGAAAACAGGGACTCAGATACTTGAACACTCATGTTCCTAGCAACATTACTCACAATAGCCAAAAACTAAAAACAACCCAAGTGTCCCTCAACAGATGAATAGATAAACCAAACGTGGGACAGACAGACAATGGGCAAAATTCTGACACGTATTACAACATAGATGAACCTTGAAAACATTATGCTCAGTGAAATAGGCCAGATACAAATGGACAAATAGAATATGATTCCACTTACACGAAACGTCTATAATTTAGGCAAATGAATAGAGATAAAAAGGAGATTGAAAGTTATCAGGGGCTAGGAGAGGGGGGTAATGGGGAGTCATTTCTTAAAGGGTACAGAGTTTCTGTTTAGGGAGATGAAAAGGTTTTGGAATTACATAGTGGTGATGGCTATGCAATGTCATGGATGTATTTAAATTCTTTGGGTTGGGCTGGGATGGTGGCTCACACCTGTAATCCCAGTGCTTTAGGAGGCTAAGGTGGGCAGATCACCTGAGGTCAGGAGTTCGAGACCAGCCTGGCCAACATGGTGAAACCCCATCTCTACTAAAAATACAAAAATTGACCAGGTGTGGTGTTGGGCTCATGTAATCCCAGCTACTAGGGAGGCCGAGGCAGAATCGCTTGAACCTGGGAGGCAGAGGTTGCAGTGAGCCGAGATCATGCCACTGCACTCTCGCCTAGGCAACAGAACAAGATTCCATCTCAAAAAAAAAAAAACAAAGCAAAACAAAAGAAAAACTTTGAGCTGTACACTTAAAAATGGTTAAAACAAGCTGGGCATGGTGGCATATGCCTATACTTCCAGCTACACCGGAGGATCTCTTGAGCCCAGGAGTTTGAGGCTATAGTGTGCTATGATTATGCCACTGCATTCTAGGCTGGGTGACAGAGTGAGACCCTGTCTCTAAAAACAAACAAACAAATAAATAAATAAATAATGTTTTAAACTGGTTAAAACTGTATTTTATGTTACATATTAGTAACATAATATTAGTAACATAACATACATATTTTGTTAGTATTGAAATACTAACAAAAATCCTTATTTTTACACAAAAGAATTGAAAAAATAAGGATTTTTGTTAGTATTTCAATTTTTGCCTACTAGAATGATTAACATTTTTATTGGCTATGTTTAAAGGCATTATAATTACATTTATTTTCAACATACTGCCCCAAATTTGAACATCTTTCAAACGTAGCTGGGCAACGGCAGACTGGCTAGAATTGCCCTTCTGGGGGAGAGCCCCAACAGCTTGGCTTTCTAGCCAGCTCCCTACTTCCTGCCCATACAACCTCAGTCACTTACCCTCATGATGCCTTGCTTTCCATGTCATGTAATAATAATAATTGTGGCCGGGTGCAATGTCTCATGCCTGTAATCCCAGCACTTTGGGCGGCAAAGATGGGAGGATCACTTGAGCCCAGGAATTCAAAACCAGCCTGGGCAACAAAGCAAGACTCCATTTCTGCAAAAAAATTAAAAAATTAGCTGGATGTGGTGGCACACACCCACGGTCCCAGTTATTCAGGAGGCTGAAGTGGGAGGATCATTTGAGCCCAGGAATTTGAGGCTACAGTGAGCTATGACCATGCCACTGCACTCCAACCTTGATGAAAGGGGGAGACCCTATCTTCTTAATAATAATACTACTATAGTTTTATAGGGTTGCCATGAACATATTAATAAAATGTGTTACAAATGTAAAGTGTTAACACAGTGCCTGGCAGGCACTAAGTGCTTATAGTTAAGCTATTCTTAATATTATTATTACAGAATTTAGTTTTTTTAGTGAGTGATTTTTTTTTTTTAGATGGAGTCTCCCTCTGTTGCCCAGGCTGCAGTGCAGTGGCATGATCTCAGCTCACTACAACCTCCATTTCCCAGGTTCAAGGGATTCTCCTTCCTCAGCCTCCCAAGTAGCTGGGGTTACAGGTGCATGCCAAGACACCCGGCTAATTTTTGTATTTTTAGTAGAGACAAGGTTTTACCATGTTGATCAGGCTCGTCTCGAACTCCTGACCTCAAGTGATCCGCCTGCCTCGGCCTCTCAAAGTGCTGGGATTACAGACATGAGCCATTGCTCCCGGCCTGATTTAACAGGGCAAAATGATTAAGAAGCACTGACAATTCCAAAGGAAAGAACTGTAGGGAATGGCTTAAAGGCCTACAAGGAAACTCGGTCCTGGAAAGTGAGAAAGGGCATGAGGCTCTCCTGAACATGCCCCAGTGGCATGTTGAAGATGTCAGGTCTGATATGAAACCATTCTGCGAGAGAAGAGTGTGCTGGGCACAGAAACGGTCTCCCTGCACGAGCAGACGTCTCAGCCTGTGCAGCTTCTGCTTCCCGGGAGCTCAGCAAGTGGGAGAAGGTTTCTTGGTGCAAAGATTTCGCTTTCACTATTAGGCTGTCACTGTGCCCTGCCAGCTTCCCAGGTGTGAGGTACAGCTACTGGTTTGAGGCTATTTTTTTTTTCTCTACGTATTATATGACTCGGCCCATTCCTGTGAAGAGAGCACATTTCTTGCTTCCCGTAGTCACTACACTGGTGTCAATGTCAGACACTTTGCATTAGGAACCATGGTTCCTGAAGAATCCTGGAAAAATGGGGTGGGGGTGGAGGAGGCAGTGGCTGGGAGTGAGAATACGTGCTCTAAGGCCAAGAGTCCAAGAGGGCATGGATGTCTTCTCCAGCCAGGCCCCTGTCGGACCAAGGACACATCCAGGGGTGGACAGTGGAAAACCAAGAGCTCTCCACGAGCCAAAAATGAATAAATCGTTTCTAAGCAAAAGTGATTAAAAATGATGTGATGATATTCTGATCACTGAGGGTGAAGAGGAGAACTTAGGAGATTTTTAAGTCATAAGTATATGCTAGGATACCCTGGAAATTCATTTTCCAATTCAAAATGTTTTAATTCTGGTACAAACGCTCATCAATTATTATTTAATGGGTACAGGGTTTCAGTTGGAAAGGATGGAAAAAGTTCTGGAGATGGATGGTGGTGATGGTCACATAACAGTGTAAATGAGCTTAATGCCACTGAACTGTGCACTTAAAAATAGTTAAAGTGGTAAATTTTATGTTGTATATATTTTGCCACATTAAAATTTTGGGTCTCGTTCTCTTGCCCTGGGCTCAGCCTCCTGAGTAGCTGGGACCACAGGTGTGCACCACCATGCCCAGTTAATTTTTTAATTTTTTTGTAGAGATGGGGTCTTACTATGTTGCCCAGGCTGGTCTTGAACTCCTGGGTTCAAAAGATCCTCGCACAGTGGCCTCCCAAAGTGCTGGGATTACAGATGGGAGCCACCACACCATGCCTAAAAAAAAAAAAAAAATGTTTTTCAGTACATTCATTAGCACACCTACAAAACTTTTGACTCATCTGACACAAATTTGTCGCTTCATTCTTATCTGTATTATCTGTGCTGCTTAGGTGAGCCCTGGTTCTGATGACCTGGATTCTACTCAATCCGGTTATGCGACCTTGAATAAGTCATCTCACCTTTCTGGTCATTGGTTGGATCACCTGTAAAATAAAACTTTTTTTTGTTTTGTTTTTTGGAAGACACAGTCTCCCTCTGTTGCCCAGGCTGGACTGCAGTGGCGCAATCTGTAACCTCCGCCTCCTGAGTTGAAGTGATTCTCATGCCTCAGCCTCCCAAGTAGCTGGGACTACAGACGCCCGTCACCAGGCCAAGCTAATTTTTGTGTTTTTAGTAGAGACAGGGTTTCACCATGTAGGCCAGGCTGGTGTCAAACTCCTGACCTGAAGTGATCCACCCACCTCAGCCTCCCAAAGTGATGGGATTACTGGCATGAGCCACCGCACCCAGCCTATAAAATGAAACTTCTGGGGGAAAAAAAAAAAAGTCTGTTACGATCTTTTGCAGCTCTGATATTCTAGGTTTAATAACAACTGCCATTTATGAGAGCTTACAGGCTCTCTGCTGCACATCTTATAAGCATTACCTCATTCACTACTCTTGAGAATGCCGTGAGGGTGGTGTGATTACCCTCATCTGAGAGAGAGACTGAGCCTTACAGAGCTCCAGGGCCTTGTCCTTCACCAGTGAGCAAGCGGGTGGAGTGGGCTTTGGACTCTGGACTGGAGGAGCACCGAGCCCATGCTCTCGGCCGCTGCTCAGCCCTGCAGCAGGAGGAATATCTGAAGCAAACTATAAAGGACTTTTCTCCCTGGAAAAGCGATCAGCTTGGAATAGAAGACCTAAGTCCAGCAAAAAGAGCTGCCATTTCTGCCGCACTTTGTTTCCTACTGGGTGACGATGGCGCTGCCATCTCTTCAGGGAGGGAGGCTTACACACAGGCCAGCTCGTCAGCCTGCTGGCTCCTTCAGAGTCAGGTCTTCACAGTTCCTTTATTTCCATCTCAAAAGGTTGAAATCCCCTCAAATTAGACACACCCTTATCTCTATGTAATTGAAGTATGCACAAGAAGACAGGCATCATTTTAGATTATGCCGACTCCTATTTCTCGTCATTAATACGATCAAGAGTTGACTCTCCTGAGCTTCCAGACCTCGAAGCAGACATCAGCTAACTCTCGGGATGCAATGAAGATTCATTGACCTTCGAATATTCTCTAAGTCTGTTTTTACCATTATTTGTTCTGTCTCTCTAAGCCACAGCAATAATCAGGGATCTGCCCAGTGACCCTCAGCCAGAGAAGCAGGAAGAAATGCAGTAAGAGGCAGCAAGGGTACAACTGAGCCTTGGCTGCCCATGAGGTATTTACCTTCCTTGACTAAAATTGTTGAAAATCAACCTAGGAATTGATAACAACAACAACAACAAAACCACCTCGAAACATCCATACAATGACATTATGTGGCCATTAAGAATGAACAGGATCGCTAATGGAATAAATCATTGTCTAAATCAATGACAGAGCTTTGCAACTTGAAGCCAAATAGAGCAATCATCTTGCAGAGATAGAGATGGATTTGAAAATAATATTAAGGTCTTTAAACAAGGAGCATCCAATGCCACAACTAACAACCTGGAAAAATAATGGCATAGGACTCGGTAGGGAAGTAGCTCAAGTGCAAATAACGGAAATCTAAACCCAAGTACACCTTTCTCCTCAATGCCACATTGGCTAAAGCTCCTTACCAGAACTCACGGAGGTGGAACTGATGGTTGTAATCCCAACGTAGCATTTGTATCATTATGTATTTATGCATAAGATACACACACGCACACGCAGACATGTATAGCCTTCATTTTCTCATCGGGATTCAAATATTCACTCTCTCTTTTTTCCCTATAAATTCCAATTTTTTTTGAGATGGAGTCTTGCTCTGTTACCCAGGCTACAGTGCAGTGGTGCCATCTTAGCTCACCGCAACCTCTGCCTTCTGGGTTCAACAGATCCTCCTGCCTCAGCTTCCTGAGTTGGAGGGATTACAGGCACGTGCCACCAGGCCTGGCTAATTTTTGCATTTCTGGTAGAGACAGGGTTGTACAATGTTGGCCGGGCTGGTCTCGAACACCTAACCTCAAGTGATTCACCCACCTTGGCATCCCAAAGTGCTGGGATTACAGGCGTGAGCCACCATGCCCAGCCAAAATCCAAAATTTGAAAGGCCTTTGCTGGTAACTTTATATGTAGATTTCTGCATTGAATACTATCTACTGATAACCAAGATCTGTTACCTGGAGTGGGTAAAACCAGGTAAGTAACACTGTATCCGTTAGCTATTACTGCATGACAAATTACTCCAAACCTTGGTGACTTACAGCAACAACAGTCACTTATTATTTTTCATAGTTTCTGTAGATCAGAAATGTGGAGAGGCCCAGAAGGAGCACAGTTTTATTTCTGTGCCGCAATGTCTGGGGGCTCAGCTGGAAGTCTGACAGGTGGGAACTGGAATCCTCTGAAGGATCATTCCCTCACATGTCTGACCATTGATGCTGTCTGTCAACTGACAGCCTAACAGCGTTGTTGGTTGGAACACTCACACATGGCTTCTCCATGTGGCCTGGTGGCTGGGATCCAAGGGCAAGCATCCAAAGATGAAGAGAGCCAGACAGAAGCTGTATCCTTGTTATGACCTAACCTGGAGGTCACCCAGCACTGTTTCCACCAAACTCCACTGACCAGGCTGATCACAAGCCTCTACCCAGTTTTAAAGGGAGGGAACATCAACCTGCATCTTTGTGGGATAAACATCAATCACACCATAAGAAGAGTGCATAGATAGGGTTACATCTATAGGTAAGACCTTCTTTGGAAAATACAACCTTCCCATACAGAAAACTGCCTTCTGTAGGGATGTCCGTGATACAGTAAGCTATAAACAATAGTCTTAGGTGGATCCTAACAGATGAATGGAAGAATATTTGGTTTCTGGTAACACGGTAGGAGATGAGATTAGAAAGGTATGTAAGGGGTCAGGAGCAGTGACTTAGGTCTGTGATCCCAGCAATTTGGGAGGCCAAGGTGGGAGGATCGCGCAAGCTCAGCTTGGGCAACATGGCAAGGCCCTGTCTCTACCAAAAATTAAAAAATTAGCTGGGCATGGTAGCATTCTCCTACAGTCCTAGCTACTCGGGAGGCTGAGGCAGAAGGATTGCTTGAGCCCAGGAGTTTGAGGCTACAGTGAGCTATGATCATACCATCGCCCTCCAGCCTGGGCAACAGAGCCAGACCCTGTCCTTAAAAAAAGAAAAAGAAAAAATATTACCATATGGATGTAGATCATGAAAAAAAAAAAATTAAGAAAAGAAACATCCGGTAGCGCCAGGTTTCAGAAAGTCCAGAATGACACATCAGAAATGTGGGCTTTATTCCGGGGGCACTAGGGATCCATAAAAGTATTTACAGCAAAGATTGCCTCATGGCCCTAGAGAAAATGGATTAGAGAAAGGAAAACCAAGAGTCAGGGAAACCAGTTGGGAGTTATTTAAAGTGGTCCGGGTAAGGGCTGGGTGCCGTGGCTCACACCTCTAATACCAACAATTTGGGAGGCCGAGGCGGGTGGATCATTTGAGGCCAGGTGTTTGAGACCAGCCTGGCCAACACGGCAAAACCTCATCTCTACTAAAAATACAAAAATCAGTCAGGTATAGTGGCCCACACCTGTATCCCAGCTGCTCCGGAGGCTGAGGCAGGGGAAGTCCTTGAACTTAGGAGGTGGAAGTTGCAGTGAGCCACTGAGGCATGAGAATTGCTTGAACCCAGGACGTGAAGACTGCAGTGAGCTGAGATTCCACCACTGCACTCCAGCCTGAACGACAGAGCAAGATTCTGTCTCAAAAATAAAATAAAATGAAGTGGTCCAGGTGAGGAATATCAGGAGTGTGGGCAAGGACATTAACCTGCATTTGTGAGCCACCATCTGTCTTATACCATCTGTCCATGTTTGTTCTTGTTTAATTATATATTTAGATAGAACCCAAATATTAATAGCGCCAGCATCTAACATTAACAGATTATAGGGGCCGGGCACGGTGGCTCACGCCTGTAATCCTGGTACTTTGGGAGGCCAAGGCAAGAGAATCACCTGAAGTCAGTAGTTTGAGACCATCCTGGCCGTCATGGTGAAACCCCGTCTCTACTGAAAATACAAAAATTAGCTGGGCGTGGTGGTGGGTGCCTGTAGTCCCAGCTACTCAGGAGACTGAGGCAGGAGAATTGCTTGAAACTGGGAGGCAGAGGTTGCAGTGAGCCAAGATCACGCCATTGTACTCCAGCCTGGGCAACAAGAGCAAAACTCCATCTCAAAAAAAAAAAAAAAAAGATTATAGGTTTTAAATCTTAGATATATATTTGAAATACAGTTATGCACCATACTGACAGTGGTCTCATAAGACTATAATGAAGTTGAAAAATTCCTGTTGCCTAGTAGCCCTCCTAACGTCATAGCACAACACATTACTCACGTGTCTGTGGTGATGCTGGCGTAAACACCCCTAATGTGCTGCCAGTTTTGTAAACGTCTAGCACGTACAATTATGTCCAGTACATCATACTTGATAGTGATAACAAGCGACCATGTTACTGGCTTATGTATTTACCATACGATACTTCTTTTTTTTTTTTTTTTTTGAGACGGAGTCTTGCTCTGTCACCCAGGCTGTAGTGCAATGGCTCGATCTCGACTCAGTACAACCTCTGCCTGCCAGGTTCAAGCAGTTCTCCTGCCTCAGCCTCCTGAGTAGCTGGGTCTACAGGCACGGGCCACCATGTCAGCTAATTTTGTTTTAGTAGAGACTGGGTTTCACCATGTCAGCCAGGCTGATCTCGGACTCCTGACCTCAGGTGATCCACCTGCCTTAGCCTCCTGAAGTGCCAAGATTACAGGTGTGAGCCACTGTGCCCAGCCCATATTATACTTTTTATCATTATTTTTAGAGTGTACTCCTACTTATTTTTTTAAAAGTTAACTGTAAAATAGTCTGCAGCAGGTCCTTCAAGAGGTTTCCAGAAGAAGGCATTGGTGACATAGGAGATGACAGCTCCATGCATGTTATTGTCCCTGAAGACCTTCCAGTGGAACAAGATGTGGAAGTGATAGGCAGTGATGTGGAGGATCCTGACCCCGTGTAGGCCTAGACTAATGTGCTTGCTTGGGTCCAGTTTTTAATAAAAAATTTTAAAAAGTAAAAAATATTAAAAATTTTAGGCCAGGCACGGTGGCTCACACCTGTAATCCCACCACTTTGGGAGGCCGAGGTGGGTAGATCACAAGGTCAGGAGATCGAGACCATCCTGGCTAACACAGTGAAACCCTGTCTCTACTAAAAATACAAAAAACTAGCCGGGCATGGCGGCGGGCGCCTGTAGTCCCAGCTACTTGGGAGGCTGAGGCAGGAGAATGGCGTGAACCTGAGAGGCAGAGCTTGCAGTGAGCCGAGATTGCGCCACTACACTCCAGCCTGGGCAACAGAGCGAGACTCTGTCTCAAAAAAAAAAGAAAAGAAAAGAAAAAAAAATTAAAAATAGAAAAAGGTTTATAAAATAAGGAGATAAAGATAGAAAATGTTTTTGTACAGCTGTACAGTGTGTTCATATTTTAAACTGTTATTACAAAAGGGTCAAGAAGTTAAAAAAATTAAAAGTTTATAGAGTCCAACTCTGGGCATGCTGCCTATGGGTTAACCCTGCTCTGCAAGGAGTAGTACCACGAAAAAAAAAAAAGGTAATTTATTGCAAAAGAAAGAAAATATTTTTAATAAACTTATTGTAGCCTAAGTGTACAGTGTCTCTGGTAGTGTAATGTCTCCGGTGTACGGTCATGTCCTCGGCCCTCACATTCACTCCCCACTCATCACTGACTCACCCAGGCAACTTCCAGTCCTGCAAGCTCCATTCATAGTGAGTGCCCTGTACAGGTGGACCATATTTTCCTTTTTTTTTTTTTTCCGAGATGGGGTTTCACTCTTCTTGCCCAGGCTGGAGTGCAGTGGTGCAATCCCGGCTCATTGCAACCTCTACCTCCCGAGTTCAAGTGATTCTTCTGCTCAGCCTCCCAAGGGATTACAGGGGTGCACCACCACGCCCGGCTAATTTTTGTATTTTTAGTAGAGATGGGGTTTCTCCATATTAGTCAGGCTGGTCTCGAACTCCTGACCTCAGATGATCTGCCCGTCTCGGCCTCCCGAAATGCTGGGATTACATGTGTGAGCCACCGTGCGCGGCCTTATTTTACCTTTCATATTGTATTCTTACTGTACATTTTCTATGTTTAGATACATAAGTACTTATCATTGTGTTCCGATTGCCTACAGTATTCAGTTCAGTCACGTGCTGTGTAGGTGTGCAGCCCAGGAGCAATAGACTATACTGTATAGCCCAGGTGTGTAGTAGGCTATACTATCTGGGATTGTGTAAGTACATTCTATGGTGTTTGCACAGAAATGCCTAGCAATGCGTGTCTCCAAACATATCCCTGTCATTAAGTGATATACGATTGTATAGTTTTGTATCTGTAATCATACACATACGGTATAAAGCAGTTTGCCTTAAAATTACACTTACTTAACACATGGCTATAAAATTTTATAAAACATGGATTTTTTTTCTTATAAACCCCACAACTTCCTCTTTCAGCTTCTTCTTCGACTGGTTTTGAGTATATTGCTTGAATATATTACTTTGGTCCGTCTGTTTTTCTTTTCTGACTGGCTTAACCCTTAGCATAAGTCAAAATCACTGAGTAAATTATATCCCTGGTTCTCTAGAAAACTTGATTGATGGTTGAATTACAATTCAAGAGTTCTAAATATTGATGTGAGGAGAAGGCGGAAAGTCACAGGCATCTCTAAGAATCTGATGAAAATTCACAGCTAGTATGTCACTCTCAGCTGAGATTTTTGTCTCATTAAATGGGAAATAGCTTTGGGGTACTGGCTTGAGTCAACAGGTTCATATGAATCAGCTGTAAATTGTCACCTGGATTAGGTCAGAGGGGTCATAGGTATCCCTGGCCCTTGAAATAAGGGCTCTGTCTGACTTAGGGCAGTCACCCATCTCTTTGAACTTCAGTTTCTCAAAATGAGAATGACAATGATGAAAATTGCCCTCTGGAAGCAACGTCCTGAGGTGCCAATCATCTGTTTGGAAATCAGCATTCACTTGTGTATACAATCAAAACAAGTGTAACCTGTCTGTTCCACTGACTCTTCAGAGGTTGCTTTTACCACTATGACTTGTAGTTTAGTTTACCACTGGATTGCTTTATTTAAACTCTAATCTAGTTATATAAACACACTTCAGCACAATTTATAGGCTTGCGATTCTTTCTATCATGGCTGGCTCTTTTTTCTCTTCTTGAAACAAACCCTTGAGTCTAGACTTTGTCAGGTTGATACATGAGTTTGGGGACTGTTTATACAGAAACCATATACACATTCCAGAAACCTGCCTTGTTACTGATCTGCAATAAAGATGATAAGCCTTTGACTCATAAAAAGACACCCAAGATGTCCTTTGAAGTGCAAACCCTGATCTACTACTGAAAAGGGGCACAAAGAGATTCCTCAAAACTTGCCTTGTTGCTTTAAGAAGAGGTGACTATTAATGAGAGAGCAACTGTATGGTAGAGAACTTTCTCATGATACAAACTATTAGCAATGCAAGGGGCTGAGGAATCTGTAAATAGTGACTTTCCTCCCGGGGCAAGTGCTTAAGCAAGACTGATTGACCATCCTCAAGAAACAGTATGAAAGGGATTCAATCAATCAATGGGAAAGAAGATGGATTTGTAGGTGCCTTTCAAGTCAAATGTCCTGTCTTCGATTTCTCCACTAAGTCTAGGAAGACAGGATTGTGGTAATGACTCAGTTCTAAAGAATAGATCCTTGTAAACAATGAATGTGGCCACCCTACCATTGGTGACGTAGGGCAAGTGGTGGGGGTATATGTGTGGTAATCCACTGGGTGTTTTAGGCCAAGTATGTAGTCCAAAGAACACATTTCTAAACTTTTAAAACACAGGCAAATTATACTCAATAAATCAATGTTCAGTGACTGTTTCTTGTTAGTGCAGAGAAAAACAAACATAGAAATGGTCAAAGTTTACTTTGCCAATCTGTCATAGACTACAGACTATTAGGAGGGAGATCTCAGTAAAGGTCAGGCCTAAAGCAATGAGGAGAGAAAGGGAGCTCTTGGTCCTTCAGAGAGGACTGATGTCACAGTGTGATGACAGTCAGACTAGTACCAATGCACATGAGAAGCAAATCAGTCCCTGAAGCTTGACGCTATATATTCATCACAAATAAACCTGAAATGCATTACCTGGTCTCTTCTGAATCTCATATGGATCAGTATCTAAAGAGCAATAAAGTTCAGGAGCTGTGACTTCTAATACAAATGACTATATGACTATAGATATAGTTATAGATAGATATAGTTATAGATCTAAAGATATGTGTACATATATTATTTTGGCCAATGATTTCTTCTCTTTCAACTACCAGAAAGTAAAAATAAAGAGATGAAACAGTAGTGCTTTTGTTACTTCTTTCTGGGTTTTGTTATTGCCATCATTTTTCTTTTGTTTTTTTGAGACTGGGTCTCACTTTGTCACCCAGGCTGGAGTGCAGTGGCATGATCACGACTCACGGCAGCCTTGACGTCCCCAGGCTCAAGTGATCCTCCCACTTTAGCCTCCTGATTAGCTGGGACTACAGGTGTGTGCCATCATGCCCAGCTGATTTTTGTATTGTTTTTGTAGAGACAAGGCCTTGCCATGTTGCCCAGGCTGGTCTTGAACTCCTGGACTCAAGCAATCTACCTGCCTTGGCCTCCCAAAATGCTGGGATTACAGGTGTCAGCCACTGCTCCTAACCTTCTTACTACCTCCTGTGTGCTGATGACTCACATCCTACTGTGGAATAGATATACTGCTTTTGCCTTCCCAGCATTGAATCCTCTTTGTCTAGAAATGACACCTTAACTTTCCTTTGGGGAACCACATCACTGTACGCTTGAGTGCTTCTGGTGGGACAAACCCCATCACTGGCTCCAGATATGAGCTAGTAACCTAGGTATGCTGATATAGTTTGGCTGTGTCCCCACTCAAATCTCATCCTGAATTACAATCCCCTTAATCCCCATATGTTGAGGAAAGGACCTGGTGGGAGGTGATTGGATCATGGGGGCAGTTTCCCCATGCTGTTCTCATCATACTGAGTGAGTTCTTACGAGATCTCCTAGTTTTATAACCATCTGGCATTTCTCCTGCTTGCTCCTCTCCCTCTTACTTGCTGCCATGTAAGAGGTGCCTGCTTCCCCTTCTGCCATGGTTGTAAGTTTCCTGAGGTGTCCCCAGCCATGCCTAACTGAGTCAATTAAATCTCTCTTCTTTATAAATTACCCAGTCTCATGCATTTCTTGATAGCAGTGTGAAAATAAACTAATACAGTAAATTGGTACCAGGCATAAGATACTGTATAAAGATATTTGAAAATGTGGAAGTGACTTTGGAACTGGGTAACAGGCAGAGGTTGGAATAGTTTGGAGGGCTCAGAAGAAGACGGAAGATGTGGGAAACTTTATTGCTTCCTAGAGACTTGTTGAATTGTTTTGACCAAAATGCTGATAGTGATATGAACAATGAAGTCCAGGCTGAGGTGGTCTCAGATGGAGAGAACTTGTTGGGAAATGGAGCAAAGGTCACTCTTGCTGTACTTTAGCAAAGAGATGTTTTAGATATGAGTTCTAAATTTCTTTTCAAAGAATCAATATGTCAGTATGTTCAATTCTTTGCCTTCTACTTTTAAACTTAACTTCCTCATAAAGCAACCTTTTCGATTACCTGCTCCACCCTGAGTCATCCCAATCACCAACTCCACCCTGAATCATTCCGATTATCTCCTCTGTCATAACCATATTTCCTGCCAAACTACCCACCCCGCTACTCTCTTTAAATTAGCCAACCAGAATTAGTTTAGCCTGTGCGGTCTAACCCTAGCCAATAGGGGAAGGACACAGCAGCAGGGGCCACGTGCGTCGGGGATAAGAACCCCTTCCCCTCCCTTGTCCAAGTGTGCGCTCACCATTGCTTCATATGTAAGGGCGCAACCTTCTATAGAAGTAACTTGCCTTGCTGAGAATTAAAAAGAAAATTTTATATTCAAGGGCTATTTCTTTTGTGGCACTGAAACTTTATTTATAACAGATGGGTGGCATTTTACCCCAGCCCTAGAGGTCTGTGAAACTTTGAACTTCAGAGACATGATTTAGGGTATCTGGCGGAAGAAATTTCTAAGTAGCAAAGCATTTAAGATGTGATCTGGGTGCTCTTAAAATCATTCAGTTGTATGCATTCACAAAGAGATGGTTCGAATTTAGAACTTGCGTTTAAAAGGGAAGCAGAGCATCAAAGTTTAGAAAATTTGCAGCCTGATAATGCAACAGAAAATAAAAATCCATTTTGTAGAAAGAAATTCAAGCCAGCTACAGAAATTTGCATAAGTAACAAGGAGCCAAATGTTAATCACCAAGACACTGGGGGAAATGTCTCCAGGGCATGTCAGATGTCTTCACAGCAGCCCTTCCCATTGCAGGCCCAGAGGCCCAGGAGGAGGGGGAAAAAATGGTTTCATGGGCCAGGCCCAGGACCTTGCTGCTTTGTGCAGTCTGGAGACTTGGTGCCCTGCATCCCAGCTGTGACTAAAAGGAGCCAACTTGCAGCGCAGGCCATTGCTTCAAAGGGTGCAAGCCCCAAGCCTTGACAGCTTCCACATGGTGTTGGTCCTGTGGGTGCACAGAAGACAAGAATTGAGGTTTGGAAACCTCCACCTAGATTTCAGAGGATATATGGAAATGCCTGGATAACCAGGCAGAGGTGTGCTGCAGGGGCGGAACCTTCATGAAGAACCTTTGCTAGGGCCGTGCAGAAGGGAAAAGTGGGGTTGGAGCCCCCACACTGGGTCCCACTGGGGTACTGCCTACTGAAGGTGTGAGAAGAGGGCCACTGTCTTCCACACCCCAGAATGGTAGGTCCACCAATAGTTTGCACCGTGTGCCTGGAAAAGCCACAGACACTCAACACCAGCCGTGAAAGCAACCAGGGTGGAGGGCTGGCCCCTGCAAAGCCACAGGGGCGGAGATGCCCAAGGCCATGGGAGCCCACCTTTGCATCAGCATGACCTGGATGTAAGACATAGAGTCAACGGAGATTATTTTGGAGCTTTAAGATTTGATGACTGCCCTGGTGCAATTTGGACTTGCATGGGGCCTGTAGTCCCTTTGTTCTGGCCAATTTCTTTCATCTGGAATGGGAGCATTTATTCAATGCCTGTACCCCCATTGCATCTAGGAAGTAACTAACTTGCTTTTGATTTGACAGGCTCCCAGGTGGAAGGGACTTGCCTTGTCTCAAATGAGATTTTGGACTTGGACTTTTGGGTTAATGCCAGAGTTAAGACTGTGGGCGACTGTTGGGAAGGCATGATTATGTTTTGAAACGTGAGGACATGAGATTTGGGAGGGGCCAGAGGTGGAATGATATGGTTTGCCTGTGTTCCCACCTAAATCTCATCCTGAATTGCCATCTTCATAATCCCCACATGTCAAGGGAGGGACCCAGTGGGAGGTGATTGAATCGTGGGGGCAGTTTCCCCAATGCTGTTCTCATCATAGTGAGTGAGTTCTCACGAGTCTGATGTTTTTATAAGTGTCTGGCATCTCCCCTGCTTGCTTCTCTCTCTCTCACTTGCCGCCATGTAACATGTGCCTGCTTCCCCTTTCGCTATGATTATAAGTTTCCTGAGGCCTACCCAGCCATGCTGAACTGTGAATCAAACCTCTTTCCTTTATAAATTACTCAGTCTCGGGCAGTTCTTATAGCAGTGTGAAAATGAACTAATACATACGCCAATGGTTTATGAATGGAAACGTAACTCAAATTAGGCTAGTGGAAGCCAGTCCTAGGACGTTTCTGGGGATAGCAGGAGGTTTTGGAGAAACAAAGTACTAGTTCTTCAACTCAAGTTGCTGAGTTAGTAGGAAGTAAGCCTGGACCTACTAGGGTACCACCTAGAGAGAGATGTCTTGAGAATGAAGCCAACAAAAAAGAAAGGATAGTGAATGATGAAGAAAGGAACCGTGTCCTGATGACATTTGTTAAGCCCCTGGATTCAGTCATGACTCAAGCCAAACCATTCCCTAAACTCTTCAGTCACTGAGCCAATATAAATACTTTCTTATATTACACCCATTTGTGTTAAATTTCTGTCATTTGCTCTCTCAAGTGACAAGAAATCAGAGCAAAAGCCAAGCTGTTATGGCATGTTATAAAGAACCCAATCCTAATCCATATAGTGGCACACGGGAGGGGTCTGGCTGGGCTGCCTTGAACAGACCCAGTGAGAACAGCTCAACTTACTGATATCTTTGAGACCTAACATGTCTTAAACCTTTATTGTCTAGCCTTTGGAGGCACATTTTTTTAAAAAAAATATATGATTTGTGTTCCAATGGGGAAGGCTCATAAGTCGTTAGGAGTTTAGACTGTGTAGTGATTTTGGAAATCTAAGTGGTCCTGCAGGTGATTCCCAGTGCATTCTTGGAGATTAGCATTTTATAAAGAGCACCAAGACATCTTTAAATAGTTTTGTCCACTTTAACTTGACTTTTTTGCATGTGTTGAAGTAAAGCAGATTTGCATGGTCTCAAGGGAATTAGGTTGGGGCCTGGGCTAACCATTTCTTCATCCTATGCTAGCTCATGTATAATGGGAATTCTACATTCTCAATTCATGATGAAGTGTGGGATGCTTAAGAAAATTATCTCATGCTAAGTCTAAGGGAACTTGTTGGCCATATTGAACATTTGTAAGTTTGTTTCCTCTGAAGGATTGTGGAGTTTCCAAATTCACTTTACTAAGTATGCATATTTAATTTGCATCCAATGAGATAAAGCAGCTGGGCAAAAACTAGAGCCCCTATATTAATGCACTCATTTGGGTGTCAGACTGGGGACTTTATATGCAGGCATCATCCAGATGAATGCATTTAAATTGTTCTAATCTACAAATTGAAGCAAAGTCTTTGCAGTTTGAAATCTTGGTAATGCTTCCATTACAACGTATTTTCTGAAGCATTCAGAATTAAAGTGCTGATGCAGTCTCACTGTCTAGAAGCATGCTTTTTAAGCAGGAGAATCATGCAATGGGTTTCACATTATAGGGAAGATCATTTTGATGCTAACCAGAGGAGGGCCTAGAAGAGAGCAGGTGGCCAGGTGCGGTGGCTCACGCCTGTAATCCCAGCATTTTGGGAGGCCGAGGTGGGCAGATCACCTGAGGTCAGGAGTTCGAGACCAGCCTGGCCAACATGGTGAAACCCTGTCTCTACAAAAATACAAAAATTAGCAGGGCATGATGGCAGGTGCCTGTAATCCCAGCTACTTGGGACGCTGAGGCGGAAGAGTTGCTTGAACCCAGGAGGCAGAGGTTGCAGTGAGCTGAGATCATGCCACTGCACTCCAGCCTGGGCTACAGAGCAAGACTCCACCAAAAAAAAAAAAAAAAAGACAGACAGCACATGGGCAGGAAGGCAACTTTTATGATAAGCTGGCCAAGAGATGACCAAGAAATGACCAGAAGGTGATCCAAGACAGTGGCAGACAGTTTCCAAGGGACATTAGTAGAGTGCCTGTGGGGGGTAGAATTGTACCTCTCCCGGCAAAAGGTATGACCACCCAGAACTGTGAACGTGAACTTATTTGGATAAAGGTCTTTGCAGATGCAATGAAGGATCTCAACATTAGATCATCTCTGTAGCCAGGTCAGACCTGAATCCAATGATAGATGTCCTTAGAAGAGACAGAAGGGGAGAAGACACAGAGACACACGCAAAGGAGAAGGCCAGGAAAGGATGGAGGCAGAGATTGGAGTGATGCAGCCACAAGCCAAGGAATGCCTGGAGCCGCCAGCAGCAGAAGAGGCAAGTGTGGATTCTC
Organism: Mandrillus leucophaeus; assembly: GCF_000951045.1. Classification (NCBI taxonomy): domain Eukaryota; kingdom Metazoa; phylum Chordata; class Mammalia; order Primates; family Cercopithecidae; genus Mandrillus; species Mandrillus leucophaeus. The sequence continues at coordinate 1,486,404 of NW_012103554.1, forward strand.
TGCTGGAACATATGGAGGAAGCTTAGCTATGCCCACAGCTCCATTTCAGACTTCTGGCCTCAAAATCTGTGAGAAAATGTGTTCTTGCCATTCAAAGCCTGATACGGCTTTGTCCCCATCAAAATCTCATCTTGAATTGCAGCTCCCATAATTCCCACACGTTGTGAGAGGGACCTGGTGAGAGGTAATTGAATAATGGAGACAGTTTCCCCCAGACTGTTCTCATGGTAGTGAATAAGTCTCATGAGATCTGATGGTTTGATAAGGGGAAACCCCTTTCACTTGGCTCTCATTCTCTCTTGCCTGCCGCCATGTAAGATGTGCTTTTCGCCTTCCACCATAATTGTGAGGCCTCCCCAGTCATGTGGAACTGTGAGTCCATTAAACCTCTTTCCTTTATAAATTACCCAGTCTCAGATATGTCTTTATCAGCAGCATGAAAATGGACTAATACAAAGCCACTAAATGTGTTGCTTAAATTCTGTTGCAGCAGCCAGAGGAAACTCAGATGTCCCCTGCCAAGAGGCACACCCAGCAATCACGTTTTGTTTTTTCTTATCTCACTACCTGTTTTAGGGACTAAAGACTACCACCTTAAAGCAAATATGCCTTCTTCTATAAAGAATTGCTATAAGCTAAAGCTCCTCCCACTGACCTAGAAGAAGAAAGCAATAGAACTTTTAGGGGGGTGCAGGGAGAACAGCTTTAATAAAAATGCCTCTCTTGGCCAGGCATGGTGGCTCACACCTATAATCCCAGCACTCTGGGAGGCTGATGTGGGTGGATTGCTTGAGCCCAGGAGTTTGAGACCAACCTGGACAACATGGCAAAAACCTCATCTCTACAAAAAAATACAAAAAATTTCCTGAGTTTAGTGGCACATAACTGAGTTATGTGCCCTGCTAATTTTTGTATTTTTGTAGAGACAGGGTTTCACCATGTTGGCCAGGCTGGTCTCAAACTCCTGACCTCAGGTGATCTGCCCGCCTCGGCCTCCCAAAGTGCTGGGATTACAGGCATGAGCCACTGCACCTGGCCACCTGCTCTCTTCTAGGCCCTCCTCTGGTTAGCACATCCCAGCTATTTGGGAGGCTGAGGTGGGAAGATCACCTGAGCCCAGGAGATCAAGGCTGCAGTGAGCTGTGATCACACCACTGCACTCCAGCCTGAGCTATAAAGACCCCGTCTCAAGAATAATAATAATAATAATAATAGCTAACAATAAATAAAAATAAAAATGCTTCTCCCCTTTAGGAGCAGGAAGGATGGGAATGCAGATATTAGGAAACACAGGGAGATGGTGGTTCTGAGTTACATGTAGAACACAAAATTAACTAGATTAGGTCAGTGCATCAAGACTCTTGGCTGCAAGACACATAAAGCTCATTTTAAACAGGCTGAAACAACAAAGGGAACTGATTGGCTTACATATTTGAAAAGACCCAAGGAAGGGCTGATGTGATCCAGCAGCTCAGGCCTGAAGACCCTGTTTCCCTCCACATCTCTGCCCTGCCTTGCACCACATATGGGTATTAGAACTGTGGGTATGAGATTGCCCACAAGATTATAGACTGGAAAGAAAAAGGGTGAAACCACAAGAAACACCAGCATGGAATTATAGATAGAGGTAGAAGAATCACCGAAGGAAACTAGGAAAAATCAGGCGTGTGTCTCCGAGGCGAAGACAGGAAGGGTTCCAGAAGGAGGGAATGGTTAGCAAAGGCAAATGCGACTGGGAGCTCCAGTAAGAGAACCACAGCAAACGTTCATTGGGTTTGGTAATTTGATGTTTACTTATGACCTTGGCAGGAGCCGATTGCTGAAGCAATGAAGACAGAAGACAGATCGTATGGGATGTAGACTGCATGGAAGGGGCTAGAGAGACAGAGCATTTATGAACTGAGAAATAAGCCAGGGAGAGAGAGGGAGAGAGAGACTGATAGAGTAAGGCCTTGGGAGGAGCTGGAAGGGCCACTTGAGAATAACAGAAGGGAAGGATTAACCTTGAACAGGAAAAATGTCTCTTCCTCCCGTCCCTGAGACGGGAGAGAAATTGTAAGGATGATGTGGATGTAAACAAGTTGGCCCAAGTGCGGTGGCTCACACCTGTAACCCCGGCACTCTGGGAGGCCAAGGCAGGTGAATCACTTGAGGTCAGGAGTTCAAGACCAGACTAGCCAACATGGTGAAACCCCATCTCTACTAAAAATACAAAAAATTAGCCGGGATGTGGCCCGTGCCTGTAGTCCCAGTTACTCTGGAGGCTGAGGTGGGAGGATCACTTGAACTTGGGAGACAGAGGCTGTAGTGAGCCAAGATCACACTACCATACTCCAGCCTGGGTGGCAGAATAAGACTCCCCCTCAAAAAAAAAAAAAGAAAAATAGGGAGTGTGCATATGGGTGAGTGTAAGAGGAGACTGCAGGAAATTGAGAGAATTCACAACCAATGGTCTCTATTTGCACCCACTGAATAAGAATGTATTCGTTTCCTGTGGCTGCTGTAAAAAAAAATAGCACAAACACACTGGGTGGCTTAAAACAAGACACTTACCCTCTCACAGTTCTGAAGGCTCAAAGACAGAAATCAGGGCTATGCACCCTTTGCAACCAGCAAGGGAGAGTCAGTCCTTCCTGGTCTCTTTCAGCCTCTGGCAGCCCCAGGCATTCCTTGGCTTGTGGCTGCATCACTCCAATCCCTGCCTCCTTCTCACATGACCACCTACGCTCTGTGTTTCTCTGCCTTCTCTTCTTATAAATAGACCAATCTTTTTTTTTTTTTTTTTTGTTTTTGAGATGAAGTCTTGCTCTGTTGTCCAGGCTGGAATGAAATGGTGAGATCTCAGCTCACTACAACCTCTGCCTCCCTGGTTCAAGCGATTCTCCTGCTTCAGCCTCCCGAGTAGCTGGGATTACAGGCCCCTGCCATGGCTAATTTTTGCATTTTTAGTAGAGACAGGGTTTTGCCATATTGGCCAGACTGGTCTCAAACTCCTGACCTCAGGCGATCTGCCTACCTTTGCCTCCCAAAGTGCTGGGATTACAGGTGTGAGCCACTGCGCCCAGCCGAGACCAGTCATTTTGGATGAATGCCCACCCTAATGACCTCATCTAACCTTGATTATCATGTGGTTGCAAAGGTTTAGCATGCATCCAGGTAGCTATTCGTGTGTCGGTTTTCCACCATGCCATAGATCGGTGCTAGGCAGTAGCTACCAGCAACATATGACTATTTAAAGTTAAATAAAATTTAAAATTCGGTTCCCAAGTACACAATAGCCACATGTAGCTAATGACTACCGTATTACTGCAAATTATGGAACATTCTCATCATGGCAGAAAGTTCTGTGGACAGCACCATTCTAGAGTTTCTGAGTAGACTCTCGAACTAACTTTTTGTGGACTAGCATTCTACTGAGTCAAATGAAGAAACACTTACATTTCTTACTTTCTTGTCTTTTCCTCGCATCCCAACCAGCGAACCCACAATCATCCCACCTGCCAGCTTCTGCTCCTGCACCCAGGCTGGTAAGCATACCTGGAAAAACTATTCCGCTGACTTTCCTGGTATCCCCTCAAGCTCCTTATCATAAAATAGGGAACACAATAGTGCTTATACGATGTTGAAAGGATTAGCATCACCTGAGGTCAGGAGTTCAAGACCAGCCTGGCCAACATGGGAAAGCCCCATCTCTAATTTTTGCATTGTAAAAATACAAAAATTAGGTGGGCATGGTGGCATGAGCCCGTAATCCCAGCGACTCTGGAGACTGAGGCAGGAGAATTGCTTGAACCCAGGGGTGGAGGTTGCAGTGAGCCAAGATCATCTCACTGCACTCCAGCCTGGATGACAGAGTGAGACTCTGTCTCAAAAATAATAATAATAATAATAATAAAGAAATAAAATAAAAACAGAAAAAAATTATTGAAAGAATTAAATGAGAATGCAAAAAAATGCCTAACATAATGTTTAGCAAATAGCAAATAGTAGCAGCTCAATAACTTAGGTATTTTTTGCTTTTTTATTTTGAACCTCAGCTGGACCCTTACACATTGATCTTTTACTTGTTTGTGGTGAACTCTCTTTCTTATTTCCTTCAGCGACAATTCACAATCTTTAACCATCTCTTTGTGTCCCTTCTCTGCCACTTTCTCTTATGACTTAAATATCATCCTTGGCTAGGTGCAGTGGCTCACGTCTATAATCTTAACACTTTGGGAGGCCGGGGCGGGTGGATTGCCTGAGCTCAGGAGTTCGAGACCAGCCTGGGCAACATGGCAAAACGCATCTCTACAAAAAAATACAAAAAAAATTTTAGTCAGCAGTGGTGGTGAGCACCTGTAGTCTCAGCTACTCGGGAGGCTGAAGCAGGAGAATCACTTGAACCCAGGAGGCAGAGGTTGCAGTGAGATCATGCCACTTCACTCCAGCCCAGGTGACACAGTAAGACTCTGTCTAAATAAATAAATAAATAGGGCCTGGTGCAGTGGCTCACACCTGTAATCTCAGCACTTTGGGAGACTGAGGCGGACGGATCACGAGGTGAGGAGATCAAGACCTTCCTGGCTAACATGGTGAAACCCTGTCTCTACTGAAAATACAAAAAATTAGCTGGGCATGGTGGTGAGCGCCTGTAGTCCCAGCTACTCGGGAGGCTGAGGCAGGAGAATCACCTGGACCCAGGAGGCGGAGCTTGCAGTAAGCCGAGATCACGCCACTGCCCTTCAGCCTGGGAGATACAGCAAGACTCTCTCAAAAAAAATATAAATAAATAAATAAATATCATCCCCCAAAGCTTACATGTTTAAGTGCTAATCCCAGGACCTATGAATGTAACTTTTTATGGAGACAAAATTTTTGCAGATATCAGGTTAACATAAGGTCATTAGGGTAGCTGGTGTCCTTATAAAAATGGAAAACTGGCCAGGCGCGGTGGCTCACGCCTGTAATCCCAGCACTTTGGGAGGCCGAGGTGGGTGGATCACCTGAGGTTGGGAGTTTGAGACCAGCCTGACCAACATGGAGAAACCCTGTCTCTGCTAAAAATACAAAATTAGCCGGGCGTGGTGGCGCATGCCTGTAATCCCAGCTACTCGGGAGGCTGAGGCAGGAGAATCGCTTGAAGTCGGTAGGTGGAGGTTGCAGTGAGCCGAGATTATGCCACTGCACTCCAACCTGGGCAATAAGAACAAAACTCCATCTCAAAAAAAAAAAAAAAAATGGAAACAGACACAAACACAGGGAAGAAGTGAAGAGACACAGGGAGAAGACAGCCTCTACACACCTTGGAGAGAGGCTGGAGCAGAGCTTTCCCTTACAGCCCTGAGAAGACACCCACCTTGCCAGCAGCTGGATTTTGGACTCAGCCTCTAGAACTGTGAGACAATACATTTCTGTTGTTTAAGTCATCTAGTTTGTGATAATTTGTTAAGGCTGCCCTCGCAAACTAATGCAGGGACCACAGAGCCGTCCTCTGTCTATCCCTGGAATTCTCTCAGAAACAGGGTGCTGCTGCTCACAGAGTTAAAAGAATTCGCTCCAGGCGAAGCATTGATCTGGTTCTCACACTTCAACTTTTCCTGTTTGTTCCTCCTGGCACATAAAGAATCGTTTGCCGGCAGCCAGCAGTCTAATCATTAAGAGGCTGGGAAGGGAGACATCAAAGCGGTAAACAACACACAGAACAGTGTTACTTGAGCAATTTGCTTAGAAACCACTTTTTATCTTCTCGGAGAGCGAGATGCATAAATTGTCTGCAGTTGTCTTTGGGGAGAGTTGACGAGGTCCGCAGGGGAGGAGTTACTGCTATGGCCAGTGAGTATACTGAATACTGATTCTAGGAAAATCAGGAGAACACTTCTGGTGTTTTTGCTCCTGTAACCCCGGCTACTTCACCAAACTTCGACTGTGTTGTTTTCCTCCCATTCTCTGACCCCCTCCTCTCAAGTAAGCCATATTTTGTGCAGATCTTCGGTCTTTGGGGAATGTGTTTTTTCCATTTTCTCCCTCCCAGCCCTGCCCCTCTTCTCTTCCTGACCTTTAGGTCCTCCACTTTAGCTGAGGGACTCTAAACACTTAACTACCACTTTCCCACATCTCAAAGGAAGATAACAGTGACGGCCATTAAAACACTGTTCAGCCAGGCACAGTGGCTCCTGCCTGTAATCCCAGCACTGTGGGAGGCCCAGGCGAGTGGAACCCTTGAGGCCAGCAGTTTGAGACCAGCCTGGGCAACATGGCGAAACCTCGTCTCTATTAAAAATACACAAATTAGCTGGTCATGGTGGCCCATGCTTGTAATCCCAGCTTCTCATGAGGCCAAGGCAGGAGAATCGCTTGAACCCAAGAGACAGAGGTTGCAATGAGCTGAGATGCTGCCACTGCACTCCAGCCTGGGCGGCAAAGCGAGTGAGACTCCCTCTCAAAAAAAAACAACACTGTTCAATTACCTCTAGAGGAAAGCAGGAATAGTTAAAATTGGTATGGCTAGGGCACCAGAAAACAAATTTTAGACTGACAGATCACAGCCTAGTGTCTACTTAGACTATTATTTTTGCATTGATTTGTCTATAGTTAACATCACACAGACCATCAAGGAGTTACTGCAAAACTGATACAAGGGAATTAAAATACACTTCTAAAATATAAAGTTCTATATAAATTGTAAATCATCTTTCTTAGCGGAGGTTGCTCTTCTATATCAGCTTTCTTTCTCTGAGCCTCTCATGATGTCTCCTTACCTTTTGCTGAACGCAGCAGGCTGTTCAATGCTGTTCTCACTATCAACTTTTAAGCCGTGGGTGCCATGATTATACAGCTGAAGGAGCTTATTTTCCAGAAGATTTATGAAACCTTTGGGAGTCATCTGCTTTGACAGAACCCTTTGTGGAATAAGGGAGGGGATAAATAAATATACAGTCATGCATCACTTAACCTAAAAAATACGTTCAGAGAAATGCAACATTAGACAATTTTGTCATTGTGTGAACAGCATAGAGTGAACCCACACAAACCTAGATAGTATAACCTGCTACACACCTAGGCTATAGTATAGCTTATTTCTTCTAGGCTACAAGCCTGTACAGCATGTTACTGCACTATGTAGGCAACTATGACATGTTGGTAAGATTTAATATCTGTGTATCTAAACATAGAAAAAGTACGGTGAAAATGTGGTGTTATAATCTCATGGGGTCACTGTCACACATGCAGTCTGTTGTTGACCAAAACATTGTTGTGTGGTACATGACTGTAGAGATAAATGCTAGGATTTCTGGCCCAAAGGTTTTGTATATATGTATGCATACATATATGTATATACATACAAAGGTTTTATATATACGTATATACATGTATATGTATGTACATGCAAAGGTTTTATATGTGTGTGTATATATATAACCTTTGGCTATATATGTATGTACATATACCTTTATATATACCCCAAAGGTTATATTTGTATGTATGTATATATGAAATCTTTGTATGTCTATACATATATATATATAACATTTGGGCCAGAAATATATGCATATATATGTACACATACATACAGATATCTATCTATCACAGATAGAAAGAGATAGTGAGAGAGAGAGTATGAGATCTGTATTATGTGTACACATTTGAATACAGACTAGGGCTCAACAAACTTTTTCAGTAAATAGTTTAGGCTTTGCAAGCCACATATTGTCTCTGTGGTATATTCCTCATTTTTATTGTAATCTTATAAACGTAATAACCAGGCCGGGCATGGTGGTTCATCTCGTGCTGTAATCCCAACACTTTGGAAAGCCAAGGCACGAGGATCTCTTGAGACCAGAAGTTTGAGACCACCCTGGGCAATATAGTGAGACCTCGCCTCTAAAAATATATATATATTTTTAAATTAGTGCACCTGTAATCCCATCTACGAGGCTGAGGTAGGAGAATCACTTGAGTTTGGGAGGTTGAGGCTGCAGTGAGCAGTGAGCATGCCACTGTACTCCAACCTGGGTGACAGAGTGAGACTGTCTCTGAAAAACATAAACATTAAAAACGAATACATGCAGGGCTAGGCGCGGTGGCTCATGCCTATAATCCCAGCACTTTGGGAGGCCGAGGCAGGTGGATCACGAGGTCAGGAGATCGAGACCATCCTGGCTAACATGGTAAAACCCCATCTCTACTAAAAATACAAAAAATTAGCCAGGCGTGGTGACGGGCGCCTGTAGTTCCAGCTACTCAGGAAGCTGAGGTAGGAGAATGGCGTGAACCCGGGAGGCGGAGCTTGCGGTGAGCGGAGATCGCGCCACTGGACTCCAGCCTGGGTGACAGAACGAGACTCCATCTCAAAAAAAAAAAAAAGAAAGAAAAAGAGAACATGTAATAACCATTCTTCAATCTCAGGCTATCCAAAAACAGGCCATGGGCCATAGTTTGGCAAACCTTGATATAGACCATCTAGATGAAAACGTTTGGGAATTTAATAGAAAATGTTACCAGTAATTAGACTGTGTCAAAAGTAGGAAATAGGAAAATAGAAATGTTTAAAATCTCATCAATAATAATAGTTAGGAATAACCTAATCTGTACATTTTAGGGCCATTTTTTTTAAAGAAAATGTTTTACATATCAAAATATTTAAATCTACCCATTTTAGGTCTTAGCTTAGGAACAAAAAAACTTCATTTGGCTTTTCTCACAACAAATTGGGATTTTAACCTCTTGTTTTCAAGTGTATATTTTTGCCATTTGAAAGAGAAGTGTGATATTTTCTTCCTCCCTGAAATTTCTTTCACAATAGGATTGAGTAGCTGAGAAGGATTTTGTTTCATCAAACCCTGTTTGTTGAAAAGAGAAAATGACCCAAAGCCCAACAGTAGCAAAGAAATTTGGCTCCTAGCTAGCCAATTACTAGCCCAGTGAACTTGAGCAAGAAACTTGATTTTTTTTTTTTCGAGATGGAGTGTCACTTTGTCACCCAGGCTGGAGTACAGTGTCGCAATCTCGGCTCACTGCAACCTCTGCCTCCTGGGTTCAAGCAATTCTCCTGCCTCAGCCCCCCAAGTAGCTGGGACTACAGGTACGTACCACCAAATCCAGCTAAATTTTGTATTTTTTTAGTAGAGATGGGGTTTCGCCATGTTGACCAGGCTGGTCTCGAACTCCTGATCTCAGGTGAAGCCCCCACCTCAGCCTCCCAAAGTGCTGGGATTACAAGCGTGAGTCACCGCGCCTGGCCTAAGAAACTTGATTTCTCTGGGACTCAACTTTACTCTCAAGAGTGTGTGAGGATCAGATTAAAGCATATGCAAAAGGACTTTATAAAGGTGTAAAGGATTTGTACATGAAAGTTATTATCTTTTTCATATTCCTCATGCTTCAATATTCCAGTGCTCAAAATGATTTCCAAGAGGCCTTTTGTATCCAGATGAAATATTCATCCTTTGAATTCAGTCTTTAAATAAACATTCGTGGAGACTCAGGCACTGAGCAGTGGTATGAAAACAGAATTAGCCTCCACCCTTAGGGGACTTACAGCCTCAGGAATCATGGCTAAAAGAGAAGAGGAGGCAGTGTTAGGGCCCAACACTTGGTTTCTGATGCCATGCTTTGGTTTAGGGATTTTTGAGTCTTCTGCAACTAAATGAGGTCAAATTATACTCATTATATTAAATGCCTAGTAATACATTTAATATGCAAAATTCAAAAGATTCAAATGAGTCTGCAGCCAAAAGTCACTGCGCTGGGTTAAATAGTATCCACCAAAATTCATGTCCACCGGGAACCTATGTATGTGAACTTATTTGGAAATAGATCTTTTGCAGATGTAATCCGATGAGGTCATGCTGGATTAAAACATGCTCTAAATCCAATATGACTGGTATCCTTACAAGAAGAAGGAAATTTGGACACACACAGAGAGAATGCCATGTGACAATGAAGGCAAAGATTGGAGGGATTCCTCTATAAGCCGAGGCATGCTAAGGATGGCCAGCAATCACCAGAGTTAGAAAGAAGCAAGAAATGACCTTCTCTTAGAACATTTAGAGAGAGTTTGACTCTACAGACACCTTGATTTCAGACTTTCAGCCTCCAGAATCGTGCGAGAGAAATTTCCCTTGTCTTAAGCCATCCAGTTTTTGGTACCAGCCTGGGAAACTAATATAGTCACCCTCCACACTCCTGGCCCAGTATCCAGTTCCTCTTCTTAGATATGCCCAATGTCATCCATTTCTTGGGAATTCTCTCAGCAGCGCATTAAGGTTGTCCTTCATCTTGCTTTTTTCAAATAACGTTGTATATTGAAAGTCATTGCAGATGAGTAGCAAAGAGCTTCTTATTCTTTTCTATGGCTACATGGCCTCCTGCAACAGAATCCAGTAGGAAAATAGTGGGTTAAAAATATATTTTAGAAAAATCACTCTAGGGCCAGGTGTGGTGGCTCACGCTTGTAATCCTAGCACTTTGGGAGGCCGAGGCAGGCGGATCACTTGAGGTCATGAATTCGAGACCAGGCCAGCCAACATGGTGAAACCCCATCTCTACTAATAATACAAAAATTAGCCAGGTGTGTTGGGTGCTGGTAATCCCAGCTATTCCAGAAGCTGAAGCAGGAGAATTGCTTGAACCAGCAGAGAGGGGGAGGTTGCAGTGAGCCAAGATCTCGCCACTGCACTCCAGCCTGGGCGACAGAGTCAGACTCCACGTCAAAAACAAACAAACAAAAACAACAACAACAACAACAAAAAGATCCCTCTGGCCACTGTTAAAAACTGACAGAGCTTTGAAGAAAAGCAGGTGAGAGATGATGAGGGCCTGGTTATGGGCATAAAGAGGAGGGAGAGGAGTCTAGAATTAACAAAACTTTGGGGGAAGTACAGGTTAACATTCACCTTTGGAGGTCGTGGGTATGCAGGTAGTGCATTAGTTTTGTAGGGCTACCCTAACAATATACTACAAACTGGGGAGCTTAAAAGAACACGAATTTATTCTCTCACAGTCTGAAGGCTAAAAGTCCAAAATCGAGGTGTGTCAGGCATGCTCTCTCTGAAGGCTCTAGGGATGATCCTTCCTTGACCTTCTAGCTTCTGGTGATGCTGGTAATCCTGATGTTCCTCCTCTTTCAGGGGCATAACTCCAATCTCTACCTTCCTTGTCACTCTGAGTTCTCCCTGTATATCTGTCCCTGCATGTCTTCTCTCTTCTCTATTAGGACATCACCCTACTCTAATATGACCTCATCTTAACTAGTTATATCAGTGATGACTCTGTTTCCAAATAGGGTCACAATTTGAGGACCAAGAAGGACACGAATTTAAGGGTGATACTATTCAACTCAGTATAGGTGGCAACCATCACACGGCAAAAGAGATCTCAGAAGTAGAGTGTGCACAGTGAGAAAAGGTACAGACATAGGACCCTGGAAAACGCCTCCAGGCGAAGGGTGCATGGAGGATATGGAGCCCACACAGAGGCCTGAGAAATGTTGATCTGACACTCAGAGAGGCAGGAGGAAAAGCAGGAGAGAGTGGCAACCAAAGGTATCACAGAATATGAGTAGGTGACATTACTGTAGTTGCTGTGGAGTGACAGGCAGAAGGCAGGTTACAGTGAGTTGAGGAACAAATAGAAGACATGGAAGACAAAGAGGCGAAGACCGTGTGAACTACTCTTTCCAAAAGTTTGTTAGAGGGTTTGTGGGATTCGCTTGGTGGTCTGAGTGGAAGCACCCAGCAGAGAACAAGTGGTTAAAGATAGAGAAGAAAGAAGATTCAATTCATGGAATGAAATTCTGAAGGAAACACAAAGGAATAAGATTCCAGGTCAGGGCTGGGCACAGTGGCTCACCCCTGTAATCCCACCACTTTGGGAGGCTGAGGCGGGCAGATCATAAGGTCAAGAAATGAAGACCATCCTGGCCAACATGGTGAAACCCTGCCTCTACTAAAACTACAAAAATTAGTTGGGCGTGGTGGCGGGCGCCTGTAGTCCCAGCTACTTGGGAGGCTGAGACAGGAGGACTGCTTGAACCAGGAAGGCAGAGGTTGCAGTGAGCCGAGATCATACTACTGCACTCCAGCCTGGCGACAGAGCAAGACTCGGTCTAAAAAAAAAAAAAAAAAATCCAGGTCAGGTGCAGTGGCTCATGCCTGTAATCCTAGAACACTGGGAGGCTGAGGCAAGCAGACTGCTTGAGCTCAGAAGTTCAAGACCAGCCTGGGAAACATGGCAAAACCCCTCTTTACAAAAAATACAAAAATTAGCTGGGTGTAGTGGCATGTGCCTGTGGTCCTAGCTACTTGGAAGACTGAGGCAGGAGGATGGCTTAAGCTGGAGAGGCAGAGGTTGCTGTGGGCTTGATCACACCACTGCACTCCAGCTTTGGTGACAGAGTGAGACCCTCTCTCTCAAAAAAAAAAAAAAAAAAAAAAAGGAAAAGAAAAGAAAGAAAAAGGAATAAGATTCCAAATACAGGTGGAAGAATTAGAATTGTACAGAGAAGACAGCATCTCTTCCCTGGAAACAAGAGAGGAGGATGAATGATACAGATAAGCACAGGGTGAGTGGGTGGTAGAAGGCAGGAAGCTCTGATAGTCCTTGCTTTTTGGCCTCTGCTTTCTCTGTGAAGAGGAAGATAAGGTGGGTCCTCTACAGGAACAGGTTGGGGTGGGAGTCAGAAGAGCGCTGCAGCTATATAATCCCAGCACTTTGGGAGGCTGGGGCGGGTGGATCACTTGAGGTTGGGAGTTCGAGACCAGCCTGACCAACATGGAGAAATCCCGTCTCTACTAAAAATACAACATTAGCCGGGTGTGGTGGCGCATGCCTATAGTCCAAGCTACTCAGGAGGCTGAGGCAGGAGAATTGCTTGAACCCAGGAGGCGGAGGTTGCGGTGAGGCGGAGATCGCGCCATTGCACTCCAGCCTGGGCAAAAAGAGTGAAACTCTGTCTCAAAACAAAACAAAAAAAAATTGAGAGAGGTAAAGATTTGGAGGAAAGGACATAAGGATGGGCACTAAATATCGTTTCCACATTAATATCAAAGCCTTTCTAGTTCCAAATGTATATGTGTTGTTGATATCCTGTAAGTTGTGTTGATGGTTTTCTTTTAATAAAACTTTTCCTGTAATAAGGTGCTAAAGGTGCTTGCAAATGAGGATTTCAGGGCAGTCCAGTAGGGTGTGTTTTTCCATGTTTCTGGCTGGGAGGTCAAGTCAGGTGAAACATGGTTCCTCTTCTTCCCTGCCCCTCCCCAGCCGCTGTACCGTAGAGCCACCTGGACTCTTAATGCCTTCAGTATCTCAGACACAAGGCTTACATGTGACCCAGGCAGAAAAGGCAAGAGAAAGTGCACTTGACCAGACCCTTCAGGCAGCAGATGGAACTTCTAATCCTGAGCTACCAGTTTGACTTATATTTTTTACAAAGTTCCCTTAATTCTATACTTTATATGTAAAAACGTTTTGGCCAGGTGTGGTGGCTCACGCCTGTAATCCCAGCACTTTGAGAGGCCGTGGAGGGTGGATTGCCTGAGGTTAGGAGTTTGAGACCAGTCTGGCCAACATGGTGAAACCCCATCTCTACTGAAAATATTAAAAAATTAGCTGAGTGGGATGGCATGTGCCGGTAATCCCAGCTACTCAGGAGGCTGAGGCAGAAGAATTGCTTGAACCAGGGAGGTGGAGGTTGCAGTGAGCCGAGATCACACCACTGCACTCATTATTTTATTTGAATTTCACCACAAGTTTGTTAATTCCTTGTATTCTCCTCATTCAAAAGCTGAAAAAGCCCAGGCGCTTTGGCTTACACCTGTAATCCCAGCACTTTGGGAGGCCAAGGCAGGAGGATCACTTGAGCCTGGGAGTTTGAGACCAGACTGGGCAACAGAGCAAGACTCCATCTCTACAAAAAATTTAAAAATTGGCCGGGCATGGTGGCACGTACCTTTAGCCCCAGCTACTCAGGAGACTGAAGTAGAAGGATCACTTGAGCCCAGGAGGTGGAGGCTGCAGTGAGCTGTGATTACACCACTGCACTCCAGCCTGGGCACTCGTTCTTTAAATAGCCAGGTTGTTGAATGACAGCTGAGTGATCATAGGTGAAATAAAATGGAGTCCCAGCTTTGATCCTTTGTCTTTAGTCACTGTCATCTCCTCTTCCTCCTCTCTTTTTCGTGGAACTGATATTAACTGAGTGACTGTGACATGCTAAGGCCCTGTGCTAAGCTGGAGATCTGGTGGGGCGCCACAGGCACAGTCCAGCCTGCCTCATGGTGCCCCGGAAGCTGGCAGGCAGGCAGGAAGCTAGCAATTAGAGCACCGTGTGCTCAGGGGTGTGATTGGGTGAGCGCAGGGAGCCGAGGGGGCACCAGGCAGCACAGCCAACCCAAACCCGGACAGGCAGAAAAGGCTTCCATGAGAAGTGTTGTCTGCATTGAAGGGTCAACGATGAGGAGTGTCAGCTGGGGGAAGAGCTTTACAGAGCCTCAGACACCCCACAAGCCCAGATCTGCAGGGGCAGGGTTTTAGCCAGCCTCTGCCTCAGGCAGCTCCTCTCCCCGGCACTGGCCTCACGAGCCACCTCTTAGGGGAGGATGCAAACCAGGAGAACCAGAGGCCCAGATCTGCAGTACCTGGGTGGTTGGTTATTTAATGCTCATCTCTACCTGCCCAGTAGGGACAAGAGGGTTGGAGAGCATGTGCCTTGTTCACAACTGTATCCCCAGTGCCTAGAACAGTGCCTGGCCGACACAGCATTCCAGTTATTTAGAGGGTGGAGGAAACAGGTGGATGCGTGGTCCTTTTAACACTAACCATTTCTACTTGTGGGCAGGGAGACCAGGGAGGAGCCTGGGGTGAGGGAAGCTCCCACACCTAGGAGATTTTCGAAGTCGGAAACATACTCTAAAGATGCTCATGGCCTCTCCTCTGCCTTTCTTCACCAGCTCTCATGTTGTACTTGGTGAATATGCCACTCTCTTCCTAATAAGAGAGATCTAGGTTTAATTAAACCCAAGTAATAGAAAACAAGGGCATCTGGGCACATTCGGCTCACACAACAGGGTTCCCTACTTAGCCTGTCCACTAAAGGGAGTTTCTAATGTCAAAGTTATTATTGCCCTCCGTGTGAAAGAAGAAATGTGTACAAAGCACTATGAGTCAATAATTGTTGATTGACAATGATCGGCATGTAATATTGGTGCCCCAAAATAAATTTTGAAAACAGATTTCTTTAGTCTTCGAAAAATGCCACGTGAAGAGCGTCTTCATTCTCGGTGTTACTCTCCCCATCATGCCGGCTCCCCCTGTATTCCTGTTGACTTGAGGGATTATTCTTAACAGAAATAAATTGATTTATTCCTGTTGATTACAGGGATTCCTGTAATCCCTGATGTATTCCTGTTGATTTTGTCCCAAGTTCAGTGCCAAAATTGCTCTGGTTGGGAGAAAACTTGAAAATGGCCATTGTCCAAACCTAAAGCTGTTTCCAGCTGGTCCTAAGGCTACAGATGTTTCTCTACACAGCCCAAATCACAGAAACAGGGAATTGGCCTACACACAGTGCTTCAGAGGCTCCCCTGAAGCCGACCCAAGGGGAGTCTACTCTACATGCTTGGGACCCTGCAGGACCCAGATAGAGATGTAGCTCTTGGACCATCGCATCTAGTGGCAGTAATATTTATTGAGCACTTACTATGTGCTGGGCACAGTTACTCATTTAATACTCACATGATCCCCAAGGAAGAAGTTACCATCATCATCCCCATCTTATAGATGCAAAAACTGAAGCCCAGAAAGATTAAGTCACTTGTGCGAAATATGGCAGGGCCCAGACTTGCTGCCAGGCAGGCAGGCAGGCATCAGAGGTGGCATGCTTAGCTGCAAGGCTATGTTGCTTTTGTCCAACTCTTGCCTTTTTTGCTGTTGTAGCCACTTTTGCTTTGCCAACATACAAAAAGAGTTTAATAAGTGAAAGGTATCTAAAGTCATTCAGTCTCTTCTTTCCCTCTAGAAGCCAAAGCTGGAGAGATTCCAATCACAGCAGCACTGAGCAGAGACATTCTCCTTTTAAATGCAAACAGCTTTGAGAAGAGTAACTCAGGCCCGAAAAGAGAGCTCCCAGGGGCCCAGGACCTTCTTTGTCTGCATGCCCAGGACTAAGCAGGGCATCAGGTCGTGGGTGCTCAGTAAGTATTTCTTGAATTAACCTTGGAGAGTATTTAATGGTTTCATGTACCTTGCTTTATGACAACAAACTTTTGTTGAGTGATTGCTTTAGCCTCCTAGTCTGTTAGGCCCTAAATATAGCAGAGAATGTAATCTAGTTCCTGTCTTAAAGGAGCTTCCGGCCTACTGGGAGAAGAAAGAGACTAGTGAGCAGACAATTACAGAAAAATAAAGCCACAGTGGGTGTGTATAGCACTGCCCTATGGGAACACGCCACAGGGACAGCCTAAGCCAATCTGGGCGTGTGCATGGGAGGATTAAAGGACTTTCCAGTAGTGCGGGGAGGCTGGAATCTATGGTGGTCCCAGGAGGAGTGGCCCCAGGAGGAGTGCCTTCAGAGGAGGCTGGGGAGGGAAGGAGGCCAGATCACAGAGGGTTTGTACACAGACAGGGTCCAGGTGGGCCAGGCCATGCCCTACATTTTGGCATAGCTATTAATAGTCTCCCATTACTCACTAAAGCACCCCAATCAATTATGCAGACATCCTATTTATATTTATGTAATATGTACTCTCTCTCTCTCTCTATATATATATATATATATATACACACACACATTTATACAGTATAGACTAGGGACTTGAACTTCATCCAACCACTTGCATTGCAAATGTAGAGAAATGTTAAGGTGATAAGATATGCCAGGTGCGGTGGCTTACACCTGTAATCCCAGCACTTTGGGAGGCCGAGGTGGGCGGATCACGAGGTCAGGAGATCGAGATCATCCTGGCTAACATGGTGAAACCCTGTCTCTACTAAAAATACAAAAAATTAGCCGAGCATTGTGGCAGGCGCCTGTAGTCCCAGCTACTCGGGAGGCTGAGGCAGGAGAATGGTGTGAACCTGGGAGGCAGAGCTTGCAGTGAGCCGAGGTCATGCCACGGCACTCCAGCCTAGCTGAGATCTTACGACTGCACTCCAGCCTGGGTGACAGAGCAAGATTCCATCTCAAAAGAAAAAAAAAAAAAAAAGGATAAGATCAATAGAATGTAGATTTGACCTGGAAGAAGAGGAGTAGTCAGAGTCCAGTTGTGCACATATGTAACTGCCCACACCCTGCTTCAGGGGTTCTGCGTCAGAATCCCTTGGGGTTTTCATAAAATGGAGAGTCACCCTAACTCAATCAGGCTCTCTAGAGGAGAAGCTGGGGAAACTGTAGGGTTAACAAGCCACCCAGGTCATTTTCATGCACTCCAAAGTATAGAAATCACAGACTGAAACATCACCAAGCTAACAGGTGGCTGAATAAGGTAGGAAGAGGGGGCATAGCAGCTCTGCTCTAACGCTGTGTCTGCTGAGGGACAGGTCCTCAGTCCCCACAGAGTCTACTCTGGGTATCCAGGGGCAGAGGAGGACATCCGCTCCTGGGATTGGGGAGAGAAAATAAGGTAAGAGCCATAACTAACCACCAGGCCAGGCAAGGTGGCTCAAGCCTGTAATCCCAGCACTTCGGGAGGGCGAGGTGGGTGGATTTCTTGAGGCCAGGAGTTCAAGACCAACCGGGCAAACATGGTGAAACCCTGTCTCTACGAAAAATGCAAAAATTAGCTGGGCATGATGGTGTGTGCCTGTAGTCCCAGCTACTCAGGAGGCTGAGGCAGGAGAATCCCTTGAACCCAGGAGGTGGAGGTTGCAGCAAGCCGTGATTGTGCCACTGCACTCCAGCCTGGGCAACAGAGTAAGACACTGTCTCCCCTCCAAAAAAACAAAACAAAAAACCACACACACACAAAAACTAATCACCACCTTCATAAAAGCATCCAGGGCTGCCCTCATATTCAAGGCTTGTGCAGAGACAGAGAAAGAACAGGCAGTAGAGGAAAGAGACAGAGAAAGAACAGGCAGTAGAGGAAAGGACAGCAGGAAGAAGGAGCCAGCAAAGCCAGTACTCTGCTGGGAATAGAGGGCATTAGGCTGTGGGGCAGGAAGTTAAAATCCAGGAGTGTCCTACCCGTGCAGGATGTCCCATCACATTCTTTTCATAAAGGACCCCCTGCGTCCTGTGCAGGCTGTGAATTGACATCAGCCTCTGCCTGACCTCCACCCCCAGCAAGCTTGCAACAAAACTGCAAACAGAATTCATGTCTCCTGATTCCTAAAGCTTCATTCTGAAAAAAGAAGGAAATACAGAGAAAGATAAAGAGAAAGAAAGAGAGAGAGGCTGGATGTGGTGGCTCATGTCTGTAATCCCAGCACTTTGGGAGGCTGAGGTGGGCAGATTGCTTGAGCCAGGTGGGTCCAGCCTACAGTGAGCCATGATCATGCCACCGTACTCCAGTCTGGGTGACAGGGTAAGATCCTGTCTCAAAGAAAAGAAAAGAAAAGGAAAAGGAAAAGGAAAAGGAAAG
>NW_012103554.1:1505141-1507463 GCF_000951045.1 Mandrillus leucophaeus
AAGGAAGGAAGGAAGGAAGGAAGGAAGGAAGGAAGGAAGGAAGGAAGGAAGGAAGGAAGGAAGAAAGAAAGAAGGAAGGAAGGAGAAAGAAAAAGAAAGAAAGAAAACAGAGAAAGAGAGGGAGAAAGAGAGAAGAGAGTGGAAAAGATAGAAAGAAAATGAAGGAAGGAAAAGAAAAAGGAAGGAAGAAAGAAAGAAAAGAGAGGACCAAACGTAGAACCGTTGTCAGTTTGGGCAGGAAAGGGAAGGCCAGCTGAGTCACCATCATCAAGCAAGGACACTTGGAACACCTCCTCGGCATCAGGGTTTTCAGGAAAGGGCCCGTTTTCTAACCTACCAGCGAGCACAGGGAAGATATCTATTGGCAGGTAGCTTTCACGTACACTATGCTTGGTCACCATGTTCAAACTATCAGCTAAACCTGTCAATATTTTCCTTCTCCTCAGCTCTCCCTCTCCTCTTTGGCCTCCTGTCCTTATTGATTGCCACCCTTCTTAAGACCCTCTGTAAAATTTCTGCATTCCTTCTAAACACAGAGCCCAAACAACGACAAGGATCTAATCAACAACAAACTCCCTGTTCTTGTTTGCCAGACTTTTATTATTGTTTGAAGACACAGTTAACTTGCATTCAGTTTACAGCTCACTGTTGCTTGTGTTCACTTCAGAGAAGTCTGTCTTTCTCAGCAATGTAAAAACTGAAAACATTCTTCCTTAATTTGTATCTGGGTAGTTTTGCTCTTAACTCAGTTGTACTGCTTTCGGTCAAATGGTATCCCAAAATTTCCTAAAGTATGTTTCTCAGAGCAAGAGTATTGTAATATGTTCCTGGCTCAGGGATCAAATTAAGTGGGAAGGAGGTGGTAATCCAGACATCTCTTGGAGATTTACAATGACGGTAGCATGGAGAAGGCTCTGAGAAGTCCTGCATTTGTCTAATTAAGTATTGCCCAGCTTACTAGTCTACTCCTGACCCTGCAACCTTTAGCATCTCTTTCTGACTTCCCAGGAACAAGGGTTTTCCTGGTGCTGGGCCAACATGTCTCCCTAAATCCTCCACATGGCAAAATGATATTCCTTACTATGTCACTGATGACAAGTTTCAAGATTTTTTCTTTCCCCAAATGAAATAAATGTCTTTGATTGCTTTATATTAGTATTACAACTACTTTTCATTATATATTATATATTATTATATATTATATCATATAATTTATTATTATGTATTATATATTAATAACAGGCAACACAGAGCAGCAAAAGAATGTGAAACATCTACTCTGTCAACGAAAACCACTGTCAACATTTCTTTCTAGATTTTTCTAGGTATAATGTGTAATAAATGTGCTTATGTCTTTTTTATGAGCTCATACCGTAATGTGTTTTTTTAACTTATCAGTGATTTGAAGCTCACCACAATGTATTTTTACACAAGTAAATTAGTAACACCTTTCCACATCAAGAGTTCCATTTCTGTAATGTTATTTTAACAGCTACATAGGATTCTTTTGTATGACTACAGCATAATTAATTAATTGATCCACTATGGTGGGACATGTGGATTGTTTTCAGCTTTCCTTTATTCCAAGCAGAACTGTGATGAACATTTTTAGAGTTACAGCCTTGCATGTTTTCTCAGTTATTTCCTCAGGATAGATTCCCAGAAGTAGAATTACAATGTTCCTTTTGATACAGTGCTGAGATCATAGGTAAGCACTGAGTGTGTGCAGGTCCCAGTGGTGGGTTAGGAACAGGCAGTATCCTCTGTTCCCTTCTCACAGGGACGGCACATTTCACCTGCCCCACAGTGCTTCTACTAGTCTCCTTGAGGAATTACCACAAATGTTGTGCCTTCAAATAACAGAAATTTATCTCTCAGTTCTGGAGGCCAGAAGTTTGAAATCAGACTGGGCATGGTGGTTCATGCCTGTAATCCCAGCACTTTGGATGGCCAAGGCCAGTGGAGAGCCTGAGGTCAGGAGTTTGAGACCAGCCTGGCCAACATGATAAAACCCCATCTCTACTAAAAATACAAAAAATTAGCTGGGCATGGTGGCTGGCGCCTGTAATTCCAGCTACTCAAGAGGCTGAGGTGGATTAGAGACTTAAATGTTAGACCTAAAACCATAAAAACCCTAGAAGAAAACCTAGGTAATACCATTCAGGACATAGGCATCGCCAAGGACTTCATGTCTAAAACACCAAAAGCAACAGCAGCAAAAGCCAAAATTGACCAATGGGATCTAATTAAACTAAAGAGCTTCTGCACAGCAAAACAAACTACCATCAAAGTGAACAGGCAACCTACAGAATGGGAGAAAAT
>NW_012103554.1:1508434-1518204 GCF_000951045.1 Mandrillus leucophaeus
AATATATGCAGAGCTCAGATTTTTTGATGGGCTTGTGAAAGGTCAGTCTTTTCTGATATAGTTTATGACAGGCATTGTACTAGATATTTTGTGTTTCTATTCTGGCTTGTATCAAACTTCTTTGCCAAAGATATTCATTAAAATCTATAAATGACAAAAAAAAAAAAAAAAAAGAGGCTGAGGCAGGAGAATTGTTTGAGCCCAGGAGGCGGAGGTTGCAGTGAGCTGAGATTGGGTCACTGCATTCCAGCCTGGGCAACAGAGCGAGACTCCATCTCAAAAAAAAAAGAAAATTAGAAATCAAAGGATTGGCAGGGCCACACTCCCTCTGAAGGCTCCACGGGAGGATCCTGCTTCGTCTCCTCCAGCTTCTGGTGGCTCCAGGCATTCCTTGGCTTGTGGCTGCATCACTCCAATCTCTGCCTCTGTCTTCACAAGACTTTCTCCTCTTCTCTCTGGGTCTGTGTTTTCTTCTCTTCTCTCTCTTATAAGGACTCTTGTCATTGGATTTATGGCCCACCACATAACTCAGGATGATCTCAGCTCAAGATCTTTAACTTAACTACATCTGCAAAGATCCCTTTTCCAAAGAACATCACCTTAAAGGCTCCAGGGATTAAGGCAAGGCATGTCTTTGCGGGGGGCACCATGCAACCCATTGCAATGTGCTTCAGGCTAGAAAGAGTGGTCTTCAAATTGGTACACACATACATACATACGTGAGCAAGGGACATTCTTCCCAAGTACAATATTATGTGACACCCCAATATATAAAGTGGATAAGTGGAGCCGTTTGGCTGAGGCGGAGTGCAGGGAGAGCAACATCACTCAATCAAGGGCACACTGGATTGTAGGGGACGCAAGGACTCCAAGTCCTCGATGTCTTTCGAAGGAGGTCAGAGGGAGGGCCACATTGTACTTGCTGTCCTTGGGAGAACACCCCATAGCCTTCCTCTCTGGCTCTGTGCCTTGGCCCACACAGGCCCTGTTTGTTTGCCACCACGGGGAGAATCAGGCATCCAGAGAAGTTCTACACATGATAAGAAGGACTTGGGCGAGAATCACACGGAGGTCCTGACTTACAGTTTTTTTGAAAAGTAAATCATTCGCATATCTCAGCAAAAGTCCTCAAAGGACATTCCTGAGTTTCAGTAGGAGGAAAAATGAGTTGCTTTCTGAGCCCTCTCAGTGCCTTTCTGGACTGGTGAATGTTACAATATGCTGTGTTGCTGCAACTTTATCTACAAACTGGGCCTCAGCGACCGACACAGACTGTTCCTGCACTCACAAATGACTGTGTATTCCAGAAGTTCATTTGTAGGTGAGTTGTTTGCATCTCAGAAAGCCTTTTCCCTCTGTGGGGGGCTACAGATCTCAATGCTTATTGATTCTTACAGACAACAAGACAGAGCTTTTGTAGCTTGCTGGCCTCCACCGTGGGCCTCGCAGAGCCCCCAGACTCGGAGCCCTGAGCAACACTGGACTTGAAAGTAGGGCTAGAAGGGAAAGGCAAAATGGACAGAGGGTCTCCCAGGCACTCAGCAGTCATGGGCATTGCTGAGGGGGCACCAAGGACAAGAGGGTTGAGGGGCAAGACGGTCACCATGGGGGTGGCTGCAGATGGTCAGAGCAATCTGTATGTCAGGTAACTTGGTTGGGCAGGCCTACCTGTATTGTTGCTATCTGGCTGATAAGGATTCAGAGGCTGTGAAAGGGAAAGGGTTTTGCTGTAATCATTTCCTAGGGCTGCTAGGAAAACCAAGTACCACCAACTGAGCGGCTTAAAGCAACAGCGATGTATTCTCTTGCATTTCTGGAGGCTGCAAGTCTGAGATCAAGGTGTCAGCAGAGCTGTGCGCTCTCTCCCGCCTTCTGGTTGTTGCCAGCAATCCTTGGCATTCCTGGCCTGCAGCTGCATGACAACTTTCCCTCCCCCCGGTGCTCCATGGCCACCTCCCCTTCTGCACGCCTGTGTCTCCACTTGGCCTTCTCCCTGTCCGTGTGTCTCTTCTCATAAGGACACCAGTCTTACTGGATCCTCATGATCCCATCGTAATGTGATCACGTCTGCAAAGCGCCTATTTTCAAATAAAGTTACATTTACAGGTACTAGGGGTTAGGACTTCAACCTATCCTTTTTGGGGAAAACAATTTAACCCATAACAGAGGCATATAATCTGTCACCCCGCCTAAAATAAAAATGCGATCTATAATGGCCATGATGTGTAGCCACAGAGCCTCTGCTAAATACTGCCAGCGACAGACGGGAACCATTCCAGTTTTAGATAGCCCCAATCACGAGCGGTAGAGAAAATTCCTTTTTTTTTTTTTTTTTAAAGATCAGATTTATTTGGAGAAAATAAAAAATCCACAACCCAACGGATGGGATTTTATATCAAGACATCTCCCAGGTAACAAGTCTACAGATTACAAATCACTTTCATAGAAGATATTTTTGTACAAATTTTACATGTATTCAGGAGCGGGACATTAATCAATCCCCGTTTCTATTTTAACAGGGGGAACAAGGTAGGGGAGAGGGAAAAACAGTTTTGGATATAACTATTTGGAAGGAGAGTAGACATGAAGAGGGCAAACCCTAGCTTTTCATTATCTACAATCAATGGGTTTTTTTTGTTTAAAAAAAACAAAAACAAAAACAAAAAACCTTTCAATCTTCAACACTCTTTAAAAGCCCACTTCTTAGCTACTGGCCAATCCACACCAATTATTTAAACTCACTCGGTACACACCTTTGTCCACTGGGTAAATTATATTCACTATGCCCACCGCTGCAGCACGCATAAACCAACACCCCTGCATGGCTGAACAGGGCCTAATCTAGGACTGATGGGAGACCAAGATCTTGCAAACCAAGATCAAGGTGTGGTTTCTCTGCTAACACTGTCTACCAAGCTGATCCTTACAAAAATGCACATACAAGCAAGCAAGTTTAGCTACTGTGTTGCAAGAGAAACCAGGACCTTGTCAAATAGTTCTCTCCATTACCATTTGTTCTCTCAAGGGAAGCTTTAAAAAAAAAAATAAAACAACACATTGGTCTGGTCACCTTATAAATCCAACAAGCATTGGTGTGGCATTTCAGTGGAGAAGGAAACTTGCGGGGAGAAAACCCATCAAGGTTGTAAGAAAGGCTCCCAATTTAACTGTCCCTGTCCCTATTTATCCACCTGTATCCACCGTCCAAGACCATCCATTATTCTAGAGCACTCTGCTCTACAAAAGGGGTCAAAGCATCAGGAGCGAGCAAGGAGTGAGAACCAAAAGACATCAAGAAACTGATTTGCTTGAGAAAAGCAGCGATTCTTCCTTTCATAGCTCTCCATGGCTGAGAGAGAAAATGCCCAAGACATTATCTATGTGACTTAGAGACTGCTTTTTGGGAGGTTAAGAGTAGCATGAAGAACTTAAGATGACGATAAGAGTCTAAATTTTTAGCTTCAAGGTTTCAACAGAACGTGGCTATATTCAAACTTGCAGAAAGGACAGTGTTTAGAAAGGGTAAAACCAGGACACAGAAAACACTGAGAATTGCCATGACCCCCAAGTGCTCCCGGCTCCAGGAAATAACCATTCATGTGTTTGCTGGAGGTCACACAATGTTCCCCTATTACCTGGTGCAAAATGACTCATCACTTCCCAAAAGCTTCTTTTCAAACCATGATTTTCCCATTTATTTTGGTCCAATGCAGTCCTATTCTTTATGGCCTACAGACTCACTCCCAACTACCCCTCTGCGGGGTTAAAAAAAAGGAATTCCCCCTAGGCTGACCCCCAAAACTCAGAATTAAATCAGAGGAGGGGCTGGCAGCCTCCTGGACACTAAACCAACTTGAGGCTAAATCTACCTTTCCAAGAGTGGAAAATGTATTCAGATAATGTTTGAGAATTCATATATGCCACAATAGGATAAAAACTAAAAGGTAGAAATCTCACACTTTTCCTTCTACCTTTCTCCCCTACTGCCCAACCAGATTGCAGATGTTATATCACTGTCATTACCATTTCTGCTAAATGGCAGCCCCTAGGCACTAATCACGTGGCAACTGCATGGTGACATAAGGCACCACAATTCTTCCTCTAAAAAGCTGTAGTCTGTTTCTGGCTATATTGGCGATTCTCCAGTTACTTCAATACTTTAAAGGCTGCAGCAGCATGCAAAAGAATTTCATTTTTTGTTTTTAAAAAAAGGTAAGAAAGGTCTTAAGGAGATGGTGAGTTTTATTTTGTCTTGTCTGGATAGAGGTTTGATTTGCTCTCGAATGTTCCAGGGTGGAGAGAAACTAGGAGAAAGCACAGGATGTAGAGGTCTATTCCGTGTAATCTTCTCCCTCGTTTTCATCTTCACCATCAACAGAGACAGCAGCATACTTGCTTGCAGAACAGAACTTGGAAGCTGGGTTTTCCTCAGGTTTCTTTGGCTCAGGTGCAGATCTGGAGTCTTGATCCTTTTTGCCATCTTTCCTATCTGACTCCTTCCAGCGGTTTTTGTTCCCTCCATCTCCTGGACCACAGCTAGTGTTCCCAGTTTGGCCTTTTGGGACATTCATCCCATCTACTTTATTTTCATCTTTCCTTGCTGGTCCTTCCTCAGATGGTTGAGCCAGAGCTACTTTTCCCCCACCACTTGCAGGGGATTGCTGCTCTGTGTCTGAGCTCTGAGATGGAGCAGGAGGGTTAGAACTTCGCTTCACCCAAGCATTCTCCTTTGGTGGAGGGGCTGGCATTACCTTTAGGGGCTGATCAGGTTTGGGAGGTTTAGAAGTTGGAGAGTGACAATCTTCCTCCTTATTGAGTGTTTCATTTTCTAGAGACTTCTCACTCTCTCTCCTTCGTGCATTTCTGCCAGATGTGGCGGAGGTCCCGGTCTGCGATGACTCACTTCCTGTCCTCGACCGTTCCCGTTCCTGAGTTTCTTCACTGCGCCAGCTTGGGTGTCTCTCCCGAGGCCGTCGTTCTGGTTTTGGCTTATCCAGCTGACGCTGCAACTTCTCTCGTTCCTTCTGTAGCGGTTCTTCTATTTCTTTTTCTCTAGCAGCTGTGTCAACGGGCTTTGCCCCTCCAAAGATAGAAGCAGCTGGACTGCACTGGGAGGTACCAGCAGAGGAATCATCTTCCTTAGGAGTACTCGGAGGCGTGAGATTCAGTTTGGGTCTTTGGCGGGGGGACCTCTATCATCACGCCTACACTCATCCCGAGAGTAATCATCTCATCTCTGGAGCTCCACGACTCATCATCCTGTCGTATCGGTCTTCATAGCGGTCCCCGAGTCCTCTGTAGACATCATCCCTGCGGTACCCACGGCCGAATGCTCTTCCGCCACTGCCTGTCCGGGAATCACAGCCTCCATCAGAGTCTCTGCTGCCTCGGTCATCACAGCGACCCCGGCCACCGCATCAATCCATATCCCGGCGTGGGCCATCCCCATCCCCATCCCGATCCCCATCCCGATCCCCATCACCATACCAGTCTGAATCATAACCATCTCGACACTTGTCTCCAAAGCTATCATCACCTCTTCTGGACGAGTAGTCATCAAAGCTGTCTGTGGCAGAACGAGCCCTCCAGTCTGTATCTGTTTTGTCAGAATCCCCATTTCCATCACGGCCAAAAGAACGATCATCCCTGTCTTTATCCTGTGCTTGATCAGCAACCTCCACTCGAATTCTCCTGTTACCTAGATACCCTTCACTGAGACTCAGGGCACTGAGCAGGGAATCCAGGTCCTCAAATGCAGCATAACCAAAACCTTTCAACCTCTCTGAATTGCTGGGTTCACGTGGTAAATGCACTGCACTGATGTTTAATCCTCTAAAGAATTCCCTAACTGACTCTTCTATAACATCATAGGAGAGGTTCCCCAGGAAAGCAGTGTTGGGTGGCGATTTGGGAAGACGGCTCCGGTCGATATTGGGTTCCCGAGCAGCCCGTGGAGCAGTGGGAAGGATGGAACGGTCAGTTGGAGGCGCCCTATACGCATCATCGTCATTACTGTGCCGAGTTGTTGAAATTCTCCTTCCAGATCATCCGTTTCATCAGCCCAGCTGACTGGTTTGGAAACATAGGTTCTTCCTCCGCCAGTACTCCCATCCTCAGCCAGAAAGTCTGTTAGGGAGATAATCTTCCCATTCTTGTTCTTCTTTTTTGCTGAGGCGCCA
The DNA here is from genome assembly GCF_000951045.1 of Mandrillus leucophaeus. Taxonomy (NCBI): domain Eukaryota; kingdom Metazoa; phylum Chordata; class Mammalia; order Primates; family Cercopithecidae; genus Mandrillus; species Mandrillus leucophaeus. The sequence continues at coordinate 1,514,614 of NW_012103554.1, forward strand.
TGTTGGGAGAGGGAAAGAGAATGCTACCTCATTCCTTAAAATGGCTCAAAATACTCTTTTCCAGACTTTCACCTTATTGAACTGAATTTTCCTTCAATGAACTACATAGAATAAATCCAATCACTCTTGACAAAATCTTTTCAAATGCTTGAAGCCTTCCCAGTCAGCCTCCAAATATTTTCTTTTTATTTTATTTTCTTTTTTAAAATTTTTAAATTTTTTATTTTTTTGAGATGGAGTCTCACTCTGTCACCCAGGCTGGAGTGCAGTGGCGCAATCTCGGCTCACTGCAAGCTCCTCCTCCTGGGTTCAGGCTGTTCTCCTGCCTCAGCCTCCTGAGTAGCTGGGACTACAGGCGCCCGCCACCACGCCCGGCTAATTTTTTGTATTTTTAGTAGAAACGGAGTTTCGCCGTGTTAGCCAGGATGGTCTTGATCTCCTGACCTCGTGATCCGCCTGCCTCAGCCTCCTAAAGAGCTGGGATTACAGGCGTGAGCCACCACACCCGGCCCAAATATTTTCTTAAAGCTAAAAATTCTCCAGATCTTTATATGATATGAGGTGTTTTGTTTTGTTTTGTTTTATTGTTTGTTTGAGACAGAGTCTCGCTCTGTTGCCCAGGCTGGAGTGCAGTGGCACAATCTCAGCTCACTGCAACCTCCGCCTCCCAGGCTCAAGTGATTCTCGTGCCTCAGCCACTGGGGTAGCTGGGATTACAGGCGGGCGCCAACACACCCAGCTAATTTCTGTATTTCTAGTAGAGGCAGGGTTTTGCTATGCTGGCCAGGCTGATCTCGAACTCCTAGCCTCAAGTGATCTGCCTGCCTTGGCCTCCCAAAGTGCTGGGATTACAGGCATGAGCCACTGTGCCCGGCCATGGTTTTAAGACCTCTCATGATCCTAGTCATTGAACTTTGGACATGGTCAATGGTCTAGACCCATCCTAAGAAGAGGCTTCCATGACTGAAAGCCTACAATGTAGATATGATCCGATGGATGAAGGAATCAATGGGTGTATTTATTTCTAGGATTTGAGCATTACACTGCTACAGAAACCTAACCTTGTATTGAGATTTCTGTTTTGGTTTGGTTACAGTTTGGGTTTATCTGCTTGCTTGTTTTGCAGAGGGTCATAGAGTTTAGTGGCAAAGCTGGGCTGTTGACTCAGATTACGTTTGCGTCATTTAAAAATCTCTGAGCTTTTTCATAATTCCTCTTAAATCACATCTTCCACTCATTACTTGTGCTGTTTCTTTTTGAACCTCCTGCATGTTGGTTGCTATTAAATTTCATCTTACTGCTCTTTGTACGTCAGTGTAACAGCACATTCCACCTCTTGCAAATGTTGGCATGTCATTCCTGCATTAGCCATCCAACCCAGCTCTGGTCATCTGCTTCCAACAGGAAAAGACAAGGAGGAAAGAGAACCAATATTTAGAACATTTATTAAGACGCCAGTAAGCTAGACAATTGTTTCTAACTTTTTAATTGACATCAACACACATACAGAAAAGTGCACAAAAAAAACATACAATTCAATGAATTCTCACAAAGCAGATGCCTGTGTAGCCACCCATGTCAAGAAAGAGAACATTAGACTGGGAATGTTTTAATAAGCATTTTTCTCTTTAAATCCTCAAACCTACTTGGTAATTATTATTAAACCTGGTTTATAAGATGATAAAACAGATTCAGAAAGGTTAAGTGGCTTGCCTTGCTGACTTCCACAGCTGGGAGTTGTAAAGCACAGAATGGGCCCCACGCGGTGGCTCATTCCTGCAATCCCAGCACTTCAGGAGGCCAAGGCGGGTGGAGCACTTGAGGTCAGGTGTTTGAGACCAGCCTGGCCAACATGGTGAAACCCCGTCTCTATTAAAAATACAAAAATTAGCTGGGCATGGTGGCACCCACCCGGTAGTCCCACATACTTGGGAGGTTGAGGCAGGAGAATCACTTGAACCCAGGAGGCGGAGACTGCAGTGAGCTGAGATTGCACCACTGCAATTGTGATGGAGCAAGACCCTGTCTCAAAAAAAAATCTAACGTACCCCATAAAAATATACAACTATTATGTATCCACAAAAATAAAAAAAAAAAAAGAAAGAAAGAAGGAACCCAACATTTGCCTATAAGAACAGAAACTGCGCTTCCACAAGTCAACAAACAAAAAAAAGCCAATGTAGTCCTATTATCCCCATGCTTAGCACTATCTGAAATGTCCTCTCCCTCCCTCCCATCCTTAGTTTTTTTCTGATCAACTCTTCATCCCCACTTCAGCATTCCTTCCTCTGTGAAGCTTTAGGAGACTTTCTCAGGTTGAGTTAATCAGTTCCTCTTTTGTGACCTTCTGGTACTTCTTATTCTTCTAGTTAGAGCAGTGGTCTCATGAATTCCTATTGCCTCGGTTATCTCCCTCATGAAAGAGTTGTCTTGAGGGGAGGAGTATGGTTTATTCATCTTTATACTTCCACTGGTTAACAAAGTGTGTGCTGTGGTATTGTTGAATGCGGTAGAGGATGGCTGAGAGAATACAGAGCTTGAGGGCAGAAGCGGGGCTGCAGGTGCTGGGGGCTGAACTAGGGCAGCAGTAGTGGGGATGGAGATGCTTAGGACAGCTGGTCCAAAATCCTGGTCATTATTAAATCACCTTAGGAGGCTGGGGAGGACTTTAAAATGCAGATGCTCAGGCCACTTTCAGATGTACTGACTCAGTCTCTAGGAAGGGGACTCCAAATCTGAATTCATTTAGAAGTCCTTTAGCAGGACTGAGTGCAGTGGCTCACACCTGTAATCCCAGCATTTTGGGAGGCTGAGCGTGTGGATCACCTGAGGTCAGGAGTTCGAGACCAGCTTGGCCAACGTGGTGAAACCCCATCTCTACAAAAAATACAAAAATTAGCCAGGCGTGGTGGCAGGTGCATGTAATCCCAGCTGCTCGGGAGGCTGAGGCAGGAGAATAGCTTGAACCCAGAAGGCAGAGGTTGCAGTGAGCCAAGGTCACAGCACTGCACTCCAGCCATCTCCAAAAAAAAAATAAAGAACTCCTCCTTTAGGGGATTCGGATACTCAGCCAAGTTTGGGAACCACTGACGTAGGTAGTGTCCTGAGTCATACTTGGAGGACACATGGAAGGCAGGGAAAGAGGGGAAAAGAAAGAGGAGTCTGGGTCCTAGGTTTGCCCAGCGTGGATGATGATGATGGCATTGATGGAGCGAGTGCTGGAGGAGGCTCGGGGTGAAGTTGTTCTGCATGAGCTGAGCGTGTGGTGTCTGCACATATCCAGATGAAGATGACCTTTTGGCAGCTGGGAGCCAAGCTGGGGACTCAGGAGAGCAATCTGTCACTTACGACCTTGAGAATTTGCCATTTTGCTAGGAAAAAGGTCATCTTCCCATACTCACTCTGTTCTCTAGTTTAGCAGAAAGAGGTAAAAATTACTTTTACTTTCTAACTGATTAAGCCTGACAATCGATAGTGATAATCCAGAAATAGGTACATTTAATTCACTTACGACAGTCCTAGGGTTTGCATAGTTACCTGTTTCTCATAGTTAAACAAATGCTTTAAAAGAAATTAAAAGAAGGATATTTT
>NW_012103554.1:1520319-1522450 GCF_000951045.1 Mandrillus leucophaeus
AGAAAGAAGGAACCCAACATTTGCCTATAAGAACAGAAACTGCGCTTCCACAAGTCAACAAACAAAAAAAAGCCAATGTAGTCCTATTATCCCCATGCTTAGCACTATCTGAAATGTCCTCTCCCTCCCTCCCATCCTTAGTTTTTTTCTGATCAACTCTTCATCCCCACTTCAGCATTCCTTCCTCTGTGAAGCTTTAGGAGACTTTCTCAGGTTGAGTTAATCAGTTCCTCTTTTGTGACCTTCTGGTACTTCTTATTCTTCTAGTTAGAGCAGTGGTCTCATGAATTCCTATTGCCTCGGTTATCTCCCTCATGAAAGAGTTGTCTTGAGGGGAGGAGTATGGTTTATTCATCTTTATACTTCCACTGGTTAACAAAGTGTGTGCTGTGGTATTGTTGAATGCGGTAGAGGATGGCTGAGAGAATACAGAGCTTGAGGGCAGAAGCGGGGCTGCAGGTGCTGGGGGCTGAACTAGGGCAGCAGTAGTGGGGATGGAGATGCTTAGGACAGCTGGTCCAAAATCCTGGTCATTATTAAATCACCTTAGGAGGCTGGGGAGGACTTTAAAATGCAGATGCTCAGGCCACTTTCAGATGTACTGACTCAGTCTCTAGGAAGGGGACTCCAAATCTGAATTCATTTAGAAGTCCTTTAGCAGGACTGAGTGCAGTGGCTCACACCTGTAATCCCAGCATTTTGGGAGGCTGAGCGTGTGGATCACCTGAGGTCAGGAGTTCGAGACCAGCTTGGCCAACGTGGTGAAACCCCATCTCTACAAAAAATACAAAAATTAGCCAGGCGTGGTGGCAGGTGCATGTAATCCCAGCTGCTCGGGAGGCTGAGGCAGGAGAATAGCTTGAACCCAGAAGGCAGAGGTTGCAGTGAGCCAAGGTCACAGCACTGCACTCCAGCCATCTCCAAAAAAAAAATAAAGAACTCCTCCTTTAGGGGATTCGGATACTCAGCCAAGTTTGGGAACCACTGACGTAGGTAGTGTCCTGAGTCATACTTGGAGGACACATGGAAGGCAGGGAAAGAGGGGAAAAGAAAGAGGAGTCTGGGTCCTAGGTTTGCCCAGCGTGGATGATGATGATGGCATTGATGGAGCGAGTGCTGGAGGAGGCTCGGGGTGAAGTTGTTCTGCATGAGCTGAGCGTGTGGTGTCTGCACATATCCAGATGAAGATGACCTTTTGGCAGCTGGGAGCCAAGCTGGGGACTCAGGAGAGCAATCTGTCACTTACGACCTTGAGAATTTGCCATTTTGCTAGGAAAAAGGTCATCTTCCCATACTCACTCTGTTCTCTAGTTTAGCAGAAAGAGGTAAAAATTACTTTTACTTTCTAACTGATTAAGCCTGACAATCGATAGTGATAATCCAGAAATAGGTACATTTAATTCACTTACGACAGTCCTAGGGTTTGCATAGTTACCTGTTTCTCATAGTTAAACAAATGCTTTAAAAGAAATTAAAAGAAGGATATTTTCGGTAAAATATGCAAGAAGGATATTTTTGAGAAAATATGCACTTTAAAAATGGTCATGTTTTAACTCCAGTGGATGTTAATAATTGACTTGAAAGTCTGTTTTTACAAAGAAATCCTGGACTCATAAACGGATATTTGACCCCCCTATACCATAAAAGGGCAAAAACATGTCTGCAGAAACATCTGACCTAATCAATTTTCAAATTAATCTAAAATTACTATTTGAATTCAAATGTAGTAAATGTCATAGGTCCTTTCTCTGGGGCACAGACATAAACCTGATCTGCTAAATGACATAAAATACAGGACAGAGCAATTTCTTTGGTGAGTATGAATAAGCATTGGAGCCCATCTGGATAATTTACATAAAAATTGGATTTTCGCTCTTGAATTATCTTTTTATAGTGGACATCTCTCATATTGTCTCCTCAGCCGCCTGTTCCCCTTGTCTTCCCCTGTGAGGCTCCTGCAAAAACTGCCCTTTTTTTAAATTTGTTTATATTCAAGACACAGCCTCACTCTGTCGCCCAGGCTGGAGTGCAGTGGCGCCATCTCGGCTCACCGCAGCCTCTGCCTCCTGGATTCAAGTGATTCTCCTGCTTCAGCCTCCCGAGTAGCTGGGATTACAGGTGTGCACCACCA
>NW_012103554.1:1522529-1522935 GCF_000951045.1 Mandrillus leucophaeus
CTTAAAAAAAAAAAAAAAAAAAAAAAAAGAAGAGGAGAAGAGACACAGAGACAGGGAAACAAGAGAGAAGATGGCCACATGGTGACAGGTGCAGAGTGGAGTGATATAGCTACAAGCCAAAAAACATCAAGGATTGCTAGAAAACACCAGAAACTAGAAGAGGCAAGGAAAGGTTTTTCCCTACAGGTTTCAGAGGGAACATGGGCAAAACCTTGACTTCAGTCTTCTGGCCTCCAGAGCTCTGAGACAATATGTTTGTGTTATTTTAAGCCACCCAGTTTGGCATACAGTATTTGGTAGCCCTCACAAATGAATAGTTTCTAAGATACTTTCTATCCCTACATTGTTCTGCTTTGGTGCTCTTATGTGGTTGAGAAGGAGCCAAAGGTACCAAGTTCTTTTCCTT
>NW_012103554.1:1522985-1523586 GCF_000951045.1 Mandrillus leucophaeus
AAAAAAAAAAAAACAAAAAAAAGGAGAGGAGAAGAGACACAGAGACAGGGAAACAAGAGAGAAGACGGCCACATGGTGACAGGTGCAGAGTGGAGTGATACAGCTACAAGCCAAAAAACATCAAGGATTGCTAGAAAACACCAGAAACTAGAAGAGGCAAGGAAAGGTTTTTTCCCTACAGGTTTCAGAGGGAACATGGGCAAAACCTTGACTTCAGTCTTCTGATCTCCAGAGTTCTGAGACAATATGTTTGTGTTATTTTAAGCCACCCAGTTTGGCATACAGTATTTGGTAGCCCTCGCAAACGAATAGTTTCTAAGATACTTTCTATCCCTACATTGTTCTGCTTTGGTGCTCTTATGTGGTTGAGAAGGAGCCAAAGGTACCAAGTTCTTTTCCTTGTGAAGTTCAGATGGATGCCCAGATGAATGGGGCAAGAGGGATGAGGGAGGGGATTACAGACTGTGGGATTATAGACTTTGATTCCAACAGTTGTCAAATTGAGGTTACACACTGAGTCTTGGTTAGGGGGGCACTTCAGACAATCCCTGATATATAGCAGACCCTCACAAAAGGTTGCTTTTCTGGATATATTACATTA